>NC_080704.1:29886199-30054508 GCF_030445035.2 Dasypus novemcinctus | reverse complement strand
TCAACACTCCTTCTGACCCCTTTCCCTTCTCTTCACCTTCTGGAATGCCTATAATACGTATGTTTGAGCATTTTGCGTTGTCATTCAGGTCCCTAAATCCTAATTGGATTTTTTCTATCTTCTTATTGACCCCTTCTACTATCTGTTTGATTTCTTATGTACTGTCTTCCACATCACTAATTCTCTGCTCTGTCTCTTCTAGTCTGCTGATATTTGCTGCAAGTGTATTTTTGATTTCTTGAACTGTGGTGTTCATTCCCATCATATCTGTTATGTTTTTGCGTATGTCTGCAATTTCCCCTCCAAGTGATGTCTTCATGTTGTTAACCTCTTTCATTACTTCGTCAAATTTGTCGGTGATAAATGTTCTGAGATCTTTCATTGCTTGTGCCAAGTTTTGCTCCCCTTCATGATTATTGGTTTGTTGATTGGATTCAGCCATATTTTCCTGATTACTGGTTTGGTTTGTAGATTTTTGTTGCTTTCTGGTCATCTCTATATCTTGACGGATTTAATCAGTTCCTTAGCTTCTTTGTCTGCTCTTGGAGGTTAATTAGCTGTTATTTTTGCATAGGTGTTATATCTTCTCTTTGTCACTTTTTTCTTCTTATTCTAGTTTCTTGTTGTTGGTTAAGTTCACTTTAAAGGAAAGTATTAGTGTTGGGGAAAGGCAATTGTGTAAACAAGGGAAAAGTGTAAAGTAGTATTGGTGATATATGTTAACAAAGCAAGAATATGAGATCTGGGAGGATGGAGGTTAGATTCATGTAAATTGTGTAGAGTTATAGCAGTAGGTAGAGTACCTATTATGAGGTAGATGATTGAACATGGGAGGAATATGGTATGAGCTAAAAAGCTATTGATTTCGTGAGAGAGGGAAAGAGAAAAGAAAGGTAATAGTTTCAAGAGTGGATAACAGACAGAAAACAAAACATAGGTATTAGAAATTAAGACTTAGACCCTTCGTGGATTGAAGAAAGGGAGGTGGGAGGTGGAATATAGGAGAGCCAGTAGATGGTGGCGGATATCAAGATGTAGGGTAAAGAGGATAGTGTAGGTAGCCTAAATCAGTTCACACAGAAATGAGGCAGTGAAGGATGAGAAAACCCAGCGAATGTGAGGTGTTTCCTAATGCGGTCACCCCTCGGGCTGAAGTGTGGTTTGCTGGCCTGGCGGGGGAGCAGCCGCGGTAGGCCAAGCCGCTGCCCCCAAAATAAGGTGGCTGGTCGGACTCACCGCCACCCCTGAAGGGAGCTCGGCATGGGCGCAGAGTGCCCTCGGGTCTCCCCTTCTCGGCAGCCATGCTTCCGCGGCCGCCCCTCCTCCCGGATGGCGCCACCCGATGCCTGTGGGGCAGCACCCTTCTTCTTCTTTCTCCCTGCGCAGGCGCAGGGCAGAAAATTCCAGTCTGCCCTTTTCCCCTCCCCCGACAGCAGCAACAGCCAGATGTGGGCGGAAAAATCCAGTCTGCCCTTTTCCCTTCCCCCGACAGCAGCAACAGCCAGGCGTGGGCGGAAAAATCCAGTCTGCCCCCCACCCCAGCAACAGCAGCCACCAATCCCTAAACCCTGCCCCTTCCCCCAGCAACAGCAACAGCCAATCCCTAACCACCACCCCTCCCCCATCCAGTACCGCCCACTGACCTTTCGCCGGCAACCAACCAGAACAGGGCATGGCTTCAACCAATCAGCCTTCCTCAGCCCCTATAAAACTGTTGCCTCTCCCTCAATAAAGTGGACTTGCGTGTTTACCTTGTCTCCGCGGTAGTTCTTCTGCCATGCGCCTCCAGTCCTGAGAGCCCCCGACAAGGGCCTGGCCTCCCTTGTCCCCAGTTCGTCGCCTGCTTCTCCGGGCGACCCCTTCGTTGCCTGCTTCTCCGGGCGACCCCTTCGTCGCCGGCTTCGCCGGGCAACCCGTCAGCCGAACCGTGCAACCCCTTGTGAGACCGATCCCTCGTCTGCTGCCGGACCGACCCCTCGTCCCAAGTGGGACCGACCCCTCGTCCCAAGCGGGACCGACCCCTCGTCCAGAGCTGGACCGACCCCTCGTCCGCAGCCAGACCCCACCTCTACCGACCGAGCAAGCCACCGCACTGCCGCACTTATTGTATAATTGAGTTAAAATAAACTAAGTAGAATATGAGGGACAAGAGGGAGAGAGACAACAGAAAAAAAAGGGAAAGAAAAAAAAAGGGGGGGAGGAAGGGACGAGAGGAAGAAAGGAAAAGAGGATGGGCAAGGGGTGGGGAACAGGTAGGGGAAAGAAAAAAAAAAAAAACAGATATACACGAACCAGAATTAAAACACCCACTACACAGCACCTACCACAAAAAAAAAAACCCTTAAATAACTGAGTAAAAAAAGACTTTGGGGGATACGCTGTGAGAGAAGACTAGGGGATAATGCAGTGTTAGCTATCATGAAATTGAAAAAAGTAAAGAGTAAGTCAAAATGAAAATAAAAACAAAACAAAATGAAACAATAAAGAAAAACGCCAACGTTGAGGGCTAGGGCATTTAAGGACCTCAGATGGACCTCAGTGCGTGATGGATTCAGGGATGGAAAGTCTGAGATATTGAGGGCTCAAGAGGTGTGAGTCTCTGTAGTGTGGACCACCAGAATTTAGGGAATTCAGACCTGGCAGCCTCCAATCTGGTCAACAGGAAGCCTGGGAGCCCCGCAGTGTAACACAGCCCTCAGGGATCCCCACAGCTGGGTGCCAACCCTATGGGGGAAGTCAGATCCGCAAACTCTATATTGTGACTGAACCCTGCAATTCACTTTGCTGGGCTCATTAGTGCGTTATCCTTCACTTCAGCTTTTGGACAGCTCCCGTCCTGTGATTTCAAACCACTGCCACTAGATGGCGCCTCTACACCGCAGCCACTTTATTAGTACAGATCCGAAGCCCGGCCAGTGACGCGGAAAACAGATTCCAATACCAGAATTCTCAAGCTTCGCAGAATATTCCCTAATCGGCTTCCAGACGTGTCCCCCCCCCTTGCCGCAGCCTAGAACAATTTTCCAATTACTTCTCTTTATTGCCTACAGCCTATTTGGGTTGGAGAACGGTTGCCGGGCTTTTGGGGGCGGGGCTTCAGGCGGAAGCGCTATTGTTTATATTCGCACTCAAAAGTTTCTCCCGCTTCACAACAAAACACCGTCTATCTTCCTAAATCGATCCACAAAGGCGATCTGTCACATCAACCTGTCAACAGCTCACCCAGAGCTCCCGAACTCCTTAGCCCTTCAGAGCCATCCAAAAGCGGAACCCCAGGACAGGACCGCGGTTCCCCCCACCCCCAACAGGGAGGAGCCCGTGCGCGGGTCTCACCTGCGGGCAATAGAACCCAAATTGTTTCTACTAGACCAATCCTCTCCATTACCTCTCTACCCGATCGATGTCCCGACACTTCTGCCCTGCAAAAATCCCGAAAAAGCCTCGCCTTGGAGAACCTGCCGCCGCACCCAGCTGTCTCTTCCTGGGACAGACCACAAAGGCAAGTTCACTCAGCGACCATCTTGTCTCCTCCGGTATTTGTTTCTTGATTTCCTCCTGATCTTGCTCATTATTTGTGTACAGAAATGCTACTGATTTTTGCGCATTGATCTTATAACCTGTGACTTTACTAAACTCATTTATGAGTTCTAGAAGCTTTGTTGTAGACCTCTCAGGGTTTTCTATGTATAGGATCATGTCGTCTGCAAATAATGACATTTTGACTTCTTCCTTTCCAATTTGAATGCCTTTTATATCTGGTTCTTGCCTCAGTGCTCGAGCAAGTACTTCTAAGACAATGTTAAATAGAAGGGGAGAGAGTGGGCATCCTTGTCTTGTTCCTGACTTTAGGGGGAAGGATTTTAGGATTTCTCCATTGTAAACAATGTTGGCTGTGGGTTTTTCATATATACTCTTTCTCATGTTCAGAAAATTTCCTTGTATTCCAATCTTTTGGAGTGTTTTTATCAAGAAAGGGTGCTGTATTTTGTCAAATGCTTTTTCTGCGTCTATAGATATAATCATGTGATTTTTTTCCTTTAGTCTGTTTATATGGTGTATTACATTGATTGATTTTCTTATGTTGAACCATCCTTGCATACCTGGAATGAATCCCACTTGGTTGTGGTGTATAATTCGTTTAATGTGTTGTTGAATATGATTAGCAAGTATTTTGTTAAGTATTTTTGCTTCTAGGTACATTAGAGAAATTGTTCTGTAATTTTCCTTTCTTGTGGTGTCTTTGTTTGGTTTTGGTACTAGGGTAATGTTGGCATCATAGAATGAGTTAGGCAATGTTCCTTCTGTTTCGATTTTTTGGAAGAGTTTCAGCAGGATTGGTGTTAGTTCTTTCCGGAATGTTTTGTAGAATTCACCTGTGAAGCTGTCTGGCCCTAGGCTCTTCTTAGTTGGGAGGTTTTTAATAACTGATTCTATCTCTTTACTCGTGATTGGTTTGTTGAGATCTTCAATTTTGTCTTTCGTCAATATAGGCTGTTTATGTGTTTCTAGGAATTTGTCCATTTCCTCTGAATTGTCGTTTTTGTTGGAATATAGTTTTTCAAAGTATCCTCTTATGATAGTCTTTATTTCTGTGGGGTCAGTGGTGATATCGCCTTTTTCATTTCTTATTTTGTGTATTTGCATCTTCTCTCTTTTTTTCTTTGTTAGTCTCGCTAAAGGTTTGTCAGTTTTATTGATCTTCTCAAAAAACCAGCTCTTGGTCTTGTTTATCTTTTCAAGTGCTTTCTTATTTTCTATTTCATTTAGTTCTGCTCTTATCTTTGTTATTTCCTTCCTTCTTCTTCCTGTGGGATTACTTTGTTGTTGTTTTTCTATTTCCTCCAAATGTGCAGTTAGTTCTTCAATTTTTGCTCATTCTTCTTTTTTGATGTATGAATGTATGGCTATAAATTTCCCTCTCAGTACTGCTTTTGCTGCATCCCATAAATTTTGGTATGTTGTGTTATCATTATCATTTGTTTCAAGGTAGTCATTGATTTCTTTTGAGATTTCCTCTTTGACCCACTGTTTTTCTAAGAGTGTGCTGTTTAATTTCCATATCTTTGTGTGAAATCTGGGCCTCTTATATCTTGGTGTGAAATCTGGGCCTCTCATTCCCTCTTTATCTTCCTTAAAATTCCCCAATATGTGAAAGTTATGTCATCAGGCTAAGTTACTCCTCATCATTGTTAGTCATCCATAGGTCTTTTGGCTCAAGCCTGTAATTCTATGAATATTCACATAATTATTCATTCCAATATTCATTTTGATGGTTGTCCAATATCCTGAACTATCCCTTACATTTACCTAATCCAGTGATTTTTCTCTTCTACCAGACCTTAGCCACAAACTAATGGTCATACAATTTTTTAACTTCCAATAATACAGACCTTTCATAATCCCTGTTCAAGTTTCACACTCTTGAATCACTACCTGCTATCTTTTGATCAGTTCCTTTAATTCAACTACCTTTGTACCTTCAATCCATTCATTTTACATATTTCTTGTCTCTCCTGTCCTTCTTGTCCCCACTTTTTTTTTTCACCCAACTTAAGTTCCATGCACTATCAATATTATTACCTACTTGTATGCACCCTCAACCCCCTTGCCCATTTCTCACTAAGTCATATCTTCTATTGCTAGTGTGTCCAAGAAAGTATGACTCCCATCCTACTCTTCTCTGACACCCACACAGTTTAAAATAGCTGGAGCAAAACACATTCCATGGTATTTAGGTCCACTCAAATTCATTGTCACTTGCTTTATGTGATGCTGATGTTGTCCAGCAATCACACTATATTCCCCATGTGCATTTTTCTTAGATGACCAGTTTATTATTTTTCCTCTCTCCTCACATTCCCAATATATCCTTTCCCATCATCACCCTCAGTGGATGATGTTGTATCCTCTTTCACTAAGAAAATTAAAGCATTCAGAGGAAAACACAAGCTTCCACCCTCATATCTATTCACTTTTCTCTGTTTATGCTCTAGAGTCTCTACTGATAAGCTGCCCATGTTCCTAGATAAGGCCATACCCTGTACTAATGAATCACAACCCATCTCCATAGGGTTTTGCCCCAGCAAACTATCCTGTCTCTCCTGCATCAACAACCTTTCCATCCACAGTATCATTCTCCTCTGGATAAAAACAGGCTTTTACTCCTCCCTAAATTGACCCTACTTCCAGCTTCAGCTACAACCACATTTTCTTTTCCCTCCTTCCCTTCACAGTAAAATTCTCTTTGTGTTTGTTTTTCTCTTTTCTTTTCTTTTTTTTAAAGATTTATTTATTTATTTAATTTCCCCCCTTCCCCTGGTTGTCTGTTCTTGGTGTCTATTTGCTGCGTCTTGTTTCTTTGTCCGCTTCTGTTGTCGTCAGTGGCACGGGAAGTGTGGGTGGCGCCATTCCTGGGCAGGTTGCTCTTTCTTTTCACGCTGGGCGGCTTTCCTCACTTGCGCACTCCTTGCGCGTGGGGCTCCCACACGCGGGGGACACCCTTGCGTGGCACGGCACTCCTTGCGCGCATCAGCACTGCGCATGGCCAGCTCCACACGGGTCAAGGAGGCCCGGGGTTTGAACTGCGGACCTCCCATATGGTAGACGGACGCCCTAACCACTGGGCCAAAGTCCGTTTCCCTGTTTTTCTCTTTTCAACACTTGCTGCTTTCAATTCCTTCAGTGCCTCTGAAACACCCCCCACCTTACCATTTTTCAACTTCCCAAAAATGCTCATATCAAGGTCACCAGAAACTTTGAGTGTTGCATCCAATGGTCAGTTCTCAGCCCTCATCTTATTTTCCCTATTATTATCATTCAACAGAATGGATCACTCCATGGAATGAGTTGCTCCAACAGTGCATCGTGAGAACACAAGTTCAGGGAAAAACCAAAACTTTCAGCAAATGATCCCTTGATTACATAGAATAAAAGTTCCAAAAAGGGCAAATAAATTCCTTGTTCTTTATGCAGCCTAGAGTCCAAGAGAGCAGGGGGAATGCTCCATCATGGCTGGTTTCACAGGGTGGCCAAAAACTGCCCCAGGTTGGTGTGGAAAGATGAAGGACACCCCACTTCATGCTGGAAAAAAGGAGACAGTTCCATACCATTGGACTGTGGCTTTTACCTATCTGGGAGTGACCCTGTCACTGAGAATTTCTGCCTTGATTGGCATCTAGGGATCCTTGTTTCCCATTTCTGATTTAAAGTCTGACCAGACTTTTCATTAGAATTAATATTTTTCCAGCTTGCAGAATGCCACACAATCTTTGGAAGTGGGTGTAGCAGAAGACAGGAGAAAGGAGGTGGGGGTTGCAGAAAGCTGGAGGAAGGCGGCTTAGTATGTATTTGTGGCTTGTGACTTACCCAGAGTAGCAGTTTGATATTATTGATGAATTCCAAAAAGAAATATTGGATTCTGTTTGTAAACTAGTCTGTACCTGGGCATGATTAAATTATGATTAGGGCTTTGATTTGTCCACATCAGTAGGGTGTTGAATTGGGGACTCACAGATAAAAGACATGGCAAAGGACAGAGTTGTAGTTTTTGATGTTGGAGTCTTGAGCTGGAGCCCTGGGAAGTAAGCACACAGAAGAGCTGGTTGTATAGAATGAGAAGCAAGCCCTGGGAAGAGAGCAACCCAGGAAGCCTGAACCCTCAAATATATAGGTAGCCATCTTGCTCCAACATGAGGCAAATCACTTTGGTGAGGGATGTAACTTACGCTTTATGGCCTGGTAACTTTAAGCTTCTACCCCAAATAAATACCCTTTATAAAAACCAACCAATTTCAGGTATTTTGAATCAGTACCCTTTTGGCTGACTAATACCCCCAGAGAAGGAGGTGAGAGTAGATGAGGTCTGGGAGATGGCCACTTAACAGGGGTCTGTGACTTGCCTAACACTTTCTCATTCCTAAATATTCTTTTCACTTGGTCCCTAGGTCATCACAGGCACACATGTTTTCTTTATTGCCTTTCTGGCTCTTCATCTCAGCATCTTTTCCTAGGCCTTACTCATCCCCCTGGCATTTACATGTTGGATTGCCCTTGACTCAGTCCTTGGATCTCTCCACTTACCGCATTGGTCATCTAATCCAGGAGCCTGGCTTTAAATGAAATTTTTATGCTGATGACTCTTATATGGTATCTCTAGCCTGGATTTCTTGACATCTTTAAGTGATTCTGAAAGTGGCCCTGAAAATTTAATATGCCCAACACTGATCTCCTTTTATCACCCCTGCAAATCTGTCCCTTTTCCATTCTTCTCTATCTTAGTCAATGGTAATTCCATACTTTCAGTTTCTCAGCTCAAAACTCTTGGTGCCTTCCTTGACTTTTACCTTATTTCATGCCCACAGCCTCTTCGTTAGCAAATCTTGTAGTCTCAGCCTTCAAAATATAGTTGTTTCTCCCCCTTCCTCATATGACAAGCCACCGTCATCCCTTGGCTGGCCTTCTGCTATAATCTAACTGCCCCTCTGGGTTTTATCCTTTTTTGCCCTTCAATTTTTTTTCCCCAGATTGCAATCTAGATGATTATGTTTTAAAAATGTGGTCAGATGATGTCACTCTGCGCTCAACATTTTATGATAGCTTCTCATTTCCCCCAGAAGATTTTGCCCAAAGCAAATCCATCTATTACAAGATCCTGCATCATATGTGTCCCCTACCCAATACATTACTTTCTGACCTCACACAACTCATTCCACTCCAGCCAGTCTTCTGCCACATAGCTAGAAGGCTCTCCTTCATTGTTTAGAAATCTCTGAACCAATATTATCTTCTCATTGATGCTTTTTTCTGGCCACCCAATTAAATTATTTTATTCTGCCTCTCACACTTTCTATCCATCTTCCCTGCATCATTCTTTCTCCTTAGCATTTATCATGATCTAAAATACTGCATGTTTTACTATTTATCTTGTTTATTATGCCTGTCCCATTAGAATGTACCATTCATGAGAGCTTTGATTCCTTTCCTATCCCATTATTTTTTGTTTACTTATATATATATAGAAATAAAATATTAATGCGTTCTTCTGACATGACATTAAAACACATAGAGTATGATGAAATGATGCTAGTGTTCATTGTATTTTATTTGTCTTTTTATTATGATATATTTTTACATAAATGGTTCATGTGAACTGCTTTTTATTTAACTCACCAGTGTGTCCTGTGGAGCTATATGTGAATATTTATTTAATTCTGCCTTCTTCTTTTTAACTGCCACATGGTAGTCCAAAGTATGTATTTACAAAAGTTTTTTAGTACTTTTCCCACTGATTGACATTTACATTGTTTCCATTTTAAATTCTTCCAAAGCAATAATTTTGCCTGAGTGTCATTTGCAGTCTCACCAGCAGTGTAGGTGAGATCTTGTTTTTCTCCAACCATACCAACAGTGGTATTTTCAGATTTTGTGACATTTTACTAATCTAGTGGGTTAAATACAACAGAGTCAAATTTTTTAAATTTGAATTTCCCTGAGAGTGAGTTTGAGCATCTTCTAATCTACAGCTAATTATTTGGACTATCTATTCTATGACTGACTTTCTGTGAATTGCTTGTTGTGAATCTGTCCACTCTGGTGGGTTGAATTATGCATTCCCAAAAAATATGTTCGAGTCCTAACATCCTGGTACCCATGACTGTGACCTTATTTGGAAATAAGGTATTTTATAGATGTAAGCAAATTACGATGTGGTCATATTGGATCTGGGCAGCCTCCAAATCCAATGGCTGGTGTCTTTAAAACTGAAAGGAGAGCGAGATTTAGATACAGAGATTCAGACACATAGAAGACAATGCGAAGACTGAGGGAAAGTTTAGAGCGATGTGGCTACAAGCTAAGGAATGCCAAGGGTTGCCAGCAGCCTCCGGAAGCTAGGAGAGAGGCAAGGAACAGATTTTCCCTCAGAGCTTCCAGAAAGAATGAACCCTGCTGGCACCTTGACTCCAGACTTCTGGCCTCCAATACTGAGAGGGGATAAATGTGTGTTGTTATTGGTCACCAAGTTTGTAGTATTTAGTTATGGAAGCCCTAGGAAACTAATACATCTACTTTTCAATTCAGTTACTTGTTTTTTAGTTATCGGTACTAATCCTGTTCTGTTATATATTTTGCAAGTAATATCCTAATATCTTACACTTTATTTATAACTTTTTATGCTGTCACTTATCATACAAAATTTTATTTTTATTTTTTTGTCTTTATTTTTTTAATATAACATTCAAAAAATATGAGGTCCCCATATACCCCCCACCTCCCTCATCCCACTCCTCCCCCCAAAGCAACAAAATTTTAGCAGAGTCACATTTATATGTCTTGCTTTATGCTTTTGGATTTTTCTGGATGGTTTAAGGAAGGCACTCCAGCTCAAGATCCTAAGTAAAATTTTTCTTCTTCTAGCACAAAAGGTTTTATTTCCTAGATTTTGAGTATTTAAGCCATCTTGAATTTCATTTTGTGAATATTGTTAGGGCTCCCCCTTGATTTAACATGCCTTTATTTTCTGCAAATAGATATCAAATTGGCTCATCTTTTAAGCAAAATTCTGTTTTTTCCTCACTGAATTAAAATGGAATCTTTATCAAACATTCAGCTTCCACACACATATGTCTGCTTGCCTCTCAATTCTATTCCACTGATCTATTGTCCATTCTCCTGCTAATATTATGCATTCATTTGCCTTGCTATTTTATCAAACTCACTTATCTTAGTTCCTGGATGCTTCATGAGAAGATGAAAAATACCAAACAGTTGCTTTCCAGAAGTTGTATGTAATTAATGCTCCTATAGTTGAAGTAGTACGGAGAAAGGTCAATGGGTGGCTCTCAACTAATTAAGTGTTTATGTATATACATTTCAAGAGACTAACAATTATAAATGCAAGATTTGCTCCTCTGAGCTCTTCAGTCTCCTCAGTGAAGGCTCAGAATGACAAGTCTAAAGCATCTGTAACTTCATTAGCTCCCCACCTATTTTCCAATCTTTATCAAGTAGCAAAGCCCACAGAAAATCAATCACTTCCTTTACCGATCCCAGAGGGAAAGACAGTTTGAGAAACAATCACCCGTATCCGATTGAGATCAATGTCTAATGGCAATATGCTATCTCCAAACTGACTTTTGTTTGAATTACCTGGAAGATTAAAATAAGGTCAGATTTGAGAGATGCCAGAGGATGCTTTATACATCTAGTGGACTTTGTTTCACATTTAGCCGTATAGCTATTGCTGTGCACATAAAGGAGAAATTTAAATATTAGGTAAAACATCATTTTTAACCCTAGAAATTAATATATCATCTGATTAATATGTAATCACAGTTAATTGTCTATGTATATACATTTATTTCTAAAGGTAGAAAATGACATTAAATCAATCAATGAATGCAATATTGTTTTATTTTTCATTTATATCCTCCATTGTTTTAAAAACTAAGGACATATCTTGGAGTAAGTTACTCAATTTCCTCAAAAATATATGACCATACTTTCTTCTCATAATGTTATACTTATTATGTTACATGACAAAGCTTTATATTTTTCTAATAGTATCTTATATACAAGTTAATAAGTTCTAAAATATATGTACTGATAACTTACATTTGCATAGAACTTTTTAACTCTATAATGGGTTTTCAGATGCATCACCTTTTTTTTTCACACATTAGAAAAAGGCTGTTAATCACAATTGCTAATATACTGGCTCTTAGAAAGAACCCAGATTTGGAGAAGCGTTTGGGAGAATATGCTCTAGCAGTTCCATTCCAGTGTTATTGTCTATTGTCTGACTTTTATGTGTTAATAATGGCCTCACTTCCTGACCAGTTCCCTCATCCCTTTATCTGCTTTAGGAAGGAGCACTGGGAGGTATCCAGGAGAAGTTGCCATTGAGATACTCTAGAAATAGATCTGACAGCACCCATTAACTCTGCTCCCTGCAATTCCTACCACCCTAAGGCCCTGGGAAAAATCACAAAATCATGTGGAAATATGGCCAGCAAGCATAGCTTTATGATGAAGAACCTGGGACCCCTCTTGCTGCACTGCCATCATGTCCTGTTCCGCAGTTATAGAACCTATATTGCAGGGATCAGGTATATTAAACTGGAGACTATCTGGGAAATGGGATATTGGGATATCTTACTGACATGGCGCCTCCATTGTACATAACAGAAGCCAGATCAGGTTAAGCTCAGAGAAAAAGCTTTCAAAATGATGTTATGGGAAGCAGACTTGGCCCAGTGGTTAGGGTGTCTGTCTACCACATGGGAGGTCCACGGTTCAAATCCCAGGCCTCTTTGACCCATGTGGAGCTGACCCACGTGTAGTGCTGATGCACGCAAGGAGCTCCGTGCCATGCAGGGGTGCCCCCATGCAGGGGAGCCCCCTGTGCAAGGAGTGCGCCCTGTAAGGAGAGCCACCCAGTGCGAAAGAAAGTTCAGCCTGCCCAGGAATGGCGCCACACACACGGAGAGCTGACCCAACAAGATGACGCAACAGGGAGAAACACAGATTCCCATGCCACTGACAACAACAGAAGCGGACAAAGAAGAACACGCAGCAAATAGACACAGAGAACAGACAACTGGGGCAGGGAGGGGAGGGGAGAGAAATAAATCTTTAAAAAAAAAATCTTAAGAAAAAAAATGATGTTATAAGCTGGACCTAACCTGGTTTCTTCCACCAATTTGTTTTCACTTCAAACACAACATTCCCAGAAACAAGAGATGTGGTTGGGTTTATAAATCACTTTGTCTGAAAAGACAGGAAAAACTATCTCATTGTTGTAATCATTTACCTTTTGTCCTGAGAAGTTTATATTAGTCCAATATATTTGTCTCGGCCTTTGAAATTCCTAATAGCCTGTAATCAGATTATTTAGTGTTCCAGGCAGAGGTTTAACCATCAAAAAATACATTCTGCAACCCCACCAATGTCTGTAGTATTTACAAGTATTCTTTGAAACCACCCCAGATCTTAATATAAGGATGCCAACTCGAGTAACTGGCAATGAGAGGAACAAAGAACAACTGTTATGCAGAAGTGTGAATTTCCAAATTCCACCTGTCTCAGGTATTAGCCTTTAAAGGGCAACTGAAAAAAAAATTGTGCACTCTGAGAAGCTCCCAAATGCACGATTATTAACATATAATTCAATGGAGCATAAAACCAATTTGGGAAAGAAATGAATGAGGGCATAAATACCTTAATGGGCAAAATTGAAATGCCTAAGAATAGAAAAGCTTACTGGATGGATATTCATCTCCCTTCTATCCCAGGAGCAGCCCCATCGTCTGATGTTATATAATCTAGAAAAAAAGAAAAATGAAGCTCATTTTTTAAAACCCTCTTAATTCTCCTGATTTTAAGATTTGTTTCATTATCTTTGGAATTTTTCCCATTAAATTAACATGATTAATCTTTAAAGATAGCATATGTATGCCTGCAGATTACAATTTATAATCCATATACTACATTAAGTTCTAAAACAAACCATCTAATAAGAATGTAAAGCAAAGGGGAAAAGGACATTAAAACAAATTGCAAGGTTCACTAAAATTAACAAAATGGAATTTTCATTTAAAAAAGATGATGTCACACAATCACACTAAGTAGCTGCTATTGCACATTCCCTTTTGGAAACTTGAAATTATCTTTTGTCTTTCCCAAAATTTAATGTTAATCTTTTACTTTGAAATAGTTTCCATTTATGAAGCTATATGAGTTTTGCTTTTTGTTTTAGGGTATGAAAGTATATGTGTGTGCTATTTATCTTGCTCTACTTGAAAATCCCGAAGGAATTTAAATTATACATTAGTGTCTAAGCAAGTGTTACAAATGAAGACCCTCTCCTAAAAGGAACTGTATTATTCATCTAATGTACATTTTTAATTACTACTAACTTGTTTCCTTAAAAGATATAACATCTTCCATGATCATGCTGTTTACTGAAGCAGTAAAAATCATTCTTCATTTTTCAAATTTATATTAGCTCAATATGTTGAAGGATATTAAAAATTGGGTATTTCTGGGAAACGGACTTTGGCCCAGTGATTAGGGCGTCCGTCTACCACATGGGAGGTCCGTGGTTCAAGCCCCGGACCTCCTTGACCTGTGTGGAGCTGGCCATGCGCAGTGCTGATGCGCGCAAGGAGTGCCGTGCCACGCAGGGGTGTCCCCCACGTAGGGGAGCCCCACGCGCAAGGAGTGCACCCCTTGAGGAGAGCCGCCCAGCGCGAAGGAGGGAGCAGCCTGCCGAGAAATAGCGCCGCCCACACTTCCCGTGCCGCTGACGACAACAGAAGTGGACAAAGAAACAAGACGCAGCAAAGAGACACAGAAAACAGACAACCGGGGGAGGGGAGGTAATTAAATAAATAAAAATAAATCTTTAAAAAAAAAATTGGGTATTTCAAAATCTCAGTTTAAATATAATTTATACATGCATTTGATACTTAGTGTCATTAAAATAAAGAGGCTAAATTTACTTTCCTCAACAAAGGCAACAAAGAGTGATTAAATTACTTTTAATAAAAAGAGATTAGCATCCTCAAATGTTCATAATTTTAATATAGGTAATTCATTTTTGACACATTTATCTATTGTCCATATATAAATATCACAGCTCCATAATATAATATCACATAGAGTGATGCTTTCTGTATAAATGTTCATGACAATTTTAAAAAGAAAAGATTTTAGAAGGAAGTTTGAAATAATAGCACATGTGTTATTATGTTATAGATATGGCCTTGGAATTTAGTAAGAGCTTTATTAAAAGCTAATACTTTTAATATAATGATTGGCAGTAATGTACTTACTATGCAATGTAAAGTAATGGAGTTTGGTATACCTTTCCTAAAAACCATGTAGAGTACTACACATGTGATAGCAATAGGGTATGAACTAGAATGACATTCATGTGTAGGTAGGGTTATGCTTGTGTCAAAGTTTTGGTGGAGCTGAGATTTCATCATATCTGCCCATATCTAAAGGATAGGTAGAGGTCAGCTTATCAATTAGCCTCCTTGGTAAGACAGCATAATAAGACAGAAAGAGAAAACAGAGGCATATACCATGAGCTCAAGGCAAGAAAAGATATTGCAGGAAGGAGTTAATATGCCACTTGGATTGTGCTCTTTTCCAACCCTTTTGACTCTGCCCAAGTTCTAGTTTAAGGTAACTGCCATAAGAGAAAAAGTGAAAAACAAACTTGAATTAACATTAGCAGTCAGGTGCATTGCTACACCAGTTCCTGATTTTCCTGAAGAAATGAAGTGAAGAGTGGCTTCTGCAAGGATGAAATTGGCAAGTTAGTGGCTTTGCCAATGACAGATGATATTCTCCTCTCAGACATTATCACTCCCAACACCAGGCATTAGCCAACATGATGGAAGCATCAGCAGGTACCAGCTGCTGAAGCAATGCCCTTGGCAGGCATGAACAGCAGTCATTTCTGGGGAAAATGACAAAATGTTGCTGCCTTATTAGCATAAACAGCAATAGTGAACGTCGCAATATGGAACTAGATTGTGATAGGCAGATAATCACTACTGCCACCTTATGGCCACAGAAACACAAGAATCACTCTAGGTATTCCTGAACCATTTTGAAGGATTTTTAAATGGTATGGATTTTCCACAAATGAATGGGGGGAGAGGCCGATAAACACTGATTCATAATTGCTATATTGGTGATAGTGTTATTTTCAGGGCTTTGTCATCACAAAAATTATGGATGGCACAGATTTAATGATACACGATATATGCATTCATGAAAAGTTTGTTATACTCTAACTTCTGTATATTGGATGTATTTTCATTCTTTTGTAAATTTCAATGCATCTTTACCCATTTATTTGTTTTTAATTAAACATTTGGGCGGTGCTTTGAAATTAAGTAATACCTTGTTCTGCATCAAACTTTTAATTAATTAATATCCATATGGACTCAGGGTTTCCTATTTTATTAAATGGACTGCAATCCATTATTCTAAGTATTTATCTCGATCTCAGATTTGGCCAGTGGGAGTCTCCTCAGACTGTCTCTTTGACATGACTCCATCATTCTTTGAGTACTTCATTGTTATCTGATACAAGAGGATGTTCCAGGTTCATCTTGTACATTTTCTTGACCCAGCCCTGGAATCATTTATTTTTCAAAAGAAGGAAACAATAATGCCTTGGTTTCTTTTGGTGGAGACTGGTATTAAAAAGCCTCAACAGACTCCAGCACCTACAATCTGATTTATTGGACTTACCACACTCAGCTAAGATGGAGGTGAAGAAGGACAACCACCACACCATGGAGCCTAGAGTGATTACAACTGAAAATGGGAGGATTGCATCCAGCATCCAGGTGGAATCTGAGCCTCCTCTTGACATAAAGGTGCAATGGACACAACCAATCCAGTGTCCACATAGAAGAGGTGGCATTGGATTGGGAAAAGTGGACATAATGGACAAAGGGTATGGGGAAAGGCAGGAAGAGATGAGAGGTGGAGGCGTCTTCGGGACATGGAGCTGCCCTGGATGGTGCTTCAGAGGTAATCACCGGACATTGTAAATCCTCACAGGGCCTACATGATGGAATAGAGGAGAGTATGGGCCATGATGTGAACCAATGTATATGAGGTGCAGAGGTGCCCAAAGATGTACTTACCAAATCCAATGGATGTGTCATGATGATGGGAACGAGTGTTGTTGGGGGGGGGGGGAGAGGGGGGGTGGGGGGGTGGGGTTGAATGGGACCTCACATATATATTTTTAATGTAATATTATTACAAAGTCAATAAAAAATAAAAAAATTAAAAAAAAAAAAAAAAAAAAAAGCCAAGATGTGGGAAGCGGACTTGGCCCAGTGGTTAGGGCGTCCGCCTACCACATGGGAGGTCCATGGTTCACACCCTGGGCCTCCTTGACCCGTGTGGAGCTGGCCCATGCGCAGTGCTGATGCGCACAAGGAGTGCCGTGCCACGCAGGGGTGTCCCCACATAGGGGAGCCCCATGCACAAGGAGTGCGCCCGTAAGGAGAGCCGCCCAGCACGAAAGGAAGTGCAGCCTACCCAGGAATGGCGCCGCCCACACGGAGAGATGACACAAGATGACACAACAAAAAGCAACACAGATTCCCGGGCCGCTGACAACAACAGAGGCGGACAAAGAAGATGCAGCAAATAGACACAGAGAACAGACAACCAGGGTGGGGAGGAGAAATAAATAAATAAATAAATCTTTAAAAGAAAAAAAAAAAGCCAAGATGTGGGTGCCAATAGCTCAATGCTAATGGGTCGGTTGCTGCTCCAAGGCATGTATATAATATCACCAGGCCCTTTCTAGGTTTCTCTCTTTCCTTATTTGTAAGTTGCTTCTTTACCAGTGAGAATCATGGCTCCCATTATCTTTACCATATTTACTTATTTGATCAAATCCCCTGTGTATAACCACTCTGCCATCACTGTCACTGTCACTGTCTCTTCCCTGCACTGATGGCCCCCTCCCTCTACCTGAGATCTGGCTTGCCACACCAGTCCTCACCACAGAGATACCCTCTTCCTGACATGCTGACACCTTCCTCACCCTTCAGGCTCTGACTCCCCATGCTGTGCACCCATACACAAGAAAGTCATCTTCACCCCACTTGGGGTCTGACATTCCATGTCAGACTTGGTCTCCCCATCATGCTCTTGCTCTCAGATCCCTCACAGGGCTCTCCCTTAGGTGGACTGCCTCCTTTCCCTGCTTGACTGACCCACACATGGAGGCCCCCTCAGGTACTGACATCCCACTCTGGGCCACCTTCCCCCCAGATGGATCCACTCCACATCCCAGTGGGCTCTGACACCCCTTATCAGACAGCTGACATGCACAGATGCCGTTCTCAATCTGCTCAGGCCCTGGCTCTTCATGCCCAAAGCCCTTCCTCACTGACCTAGCTCTCCCCGGTCAGCCGCATGGCTTTAGAACAGAAATGATCAGGAAAGAAAGGAGAAAGGGATTACAAGGGGAAAGATCAGGTAAAGGCTCTTCACTCATTTTCATTATTTAATTGGCCCTACATTTGAGTGGTAGCAGGGTCAATACAGCTAGCGACGTAGAAAGGAGAGCAGCAGTGGGGGCAGCAGCGATCGTGATGCCATGGTGGCTCCACATGGTCATAATTATACTATTTCTGTTCTTCCTCCCTCTGTTCTTTGCTTCTAATGCATACATGGGGAAATACTTCAGACCTTTATTATAGATTTTCTTCCCTTTAACAATCCTCTGTAGCGCTTTGTAACCAACAGTGCATTGCTGAATTGGAAAAAAAAATTAAGAGGAATTTCCAAAAAGGGGAGAGAAGGTGAGAAACGGGAGGGGACCGGTGAGCTGAAAATAAACATGTATGGCCTCCCAGAGTTGATAATAGGAGTTTGAGCCTTGGTCCCTCTGCAAGGTGGAATACAACCTGAGACGCCACAGTAAGCGAAAATTCTCAAAGAAGGTGAAGATGTTCCAGCTTGGTTTTGGTCCCTGACTCCATATGTTGGTCCTTAAAATACCCAAGGTTTCAATCAGCTACGTATGATCTTGTAACCAAAAATCACCAAAAATACAAGAAAACAAGCTGTAATGGGAGAGAATTAGCAGAAACAGAACAAAACAGATTTAGATCCTAAAGACTTCAGATGTTGCAATCATCAGATAAAGAATATGAAATAGCTTTGTACTAAATCTTGACAAAATTAACCCCTGGAATAAAAACTGAGCTAGTGATAAGAGACTAATTTTTAAAAAGAATAAAATGTAACTCATTGTAAATGAAAAATCCTTAAATTATCAACTCAAGAAAACATAAAATAGCCCAAAGTATCTTATACTCATTAGAGAAATTGAATAAATGTTTTTTTTTCCTTAAAGTATACCAATCCCAGATTTACAGGCAATTTCTCCAACTATTTAACTAAAAGATACTTGTAATGTTTTCTAAATTATCCAGATAATAGACAAAAAGCAACCCCTGATGAGCTCATTCTATCAGACTAATATTACATAAAGGAGCAACTATAAATATATCAAAGCTATGTGTGTATATAATTAATATCTAAAGGTCAATTTGAGTTCATACCTGGAATGCAAGAATTGTTTAATGTTAGAGAATGGATACATGTAATCCCTCCAGAGTAATATAAAGGAGGAAAAAGTAACAGATGTCAACACACTTTCCATAGGATTCAATGCCATTCATTCTTTTTAAAATTCTTAGCTAACTAGAAATGGAAGGGAATTCCCTTAAACTGATATATTAGGCAGGGCCAATGAACACTAGCTCTGGACACAGATAAACCCCCACATCCCTGTAGTTTAACATGATAGTCTTGGTTGTTGGTATTCACTCAAGTCACAGTGCTTTGTGTGTGTGTGGCGGTGGGGGCGGGGGGGGGGGTGGGGTTGGACGGTTCTCCCAAATGGCTCTTTTTGAAGCAGGTAGATGATGGGATTCACCTCCTAGAAGCACCTTAAGGAATAAAGGGCATATGCTCCCAGGTGCTGTGAATGTGCTGGCACAAAAGCCTCAGGGGTCAGCCCCTTTGGGGTTGCTTCAGCAAAAGAGCGATGCCTTACCCGAGGTTATACCCTGTTCCCAGGGTAACCTGCACCCAGAAACTAATTGGCATGTGGGTCTAAGGGCCCTGATTGCTCTGGCAGGTCACTGCAACTATTGCACTTCCCAGTCAGCTGAGGCCTCCATTGAGACTCCATTGCAGCTCAACTTCTCCTTCTGCCCAACCCTCCTCCTTTCTTTTTCCCTTCCATGTGCGTTTCCCAAGAGTATTCTAAAATGCAGTGATGGTTAGGCTAATGTATCAGTTCAGCCAGGTAATTGTGCCCAGGTGTTTGGCCAAGCAAGCACTGGGCTAATTGTAATACAAGGACATTTACGGGCCTTAGTCATCAGTGAGTTTACTGCTTAGATGGCTGATTACATCTGCATTGACCAGGGAGATTGCCGTCAGCAATGAGTGAGGCTTTATCCAATCAGTTGAACGCCTTAAAAGGGGAAGTGATTTCAGCACTCAGAGAGAATTTCCCAGCTCGTCTTTGGACAGCGAACATCTCCTGGAAACTCATCAAGGACCTTCCTTGGACTTTCATCGGAGCCCCGGGGTTGCAGCCTGCCTGCGGAACCTGGGACTTGTGCATCCCCACGGTCATGGGAGAGACTCGTATAAAATCTCATTCTATTTACAGATATCTCCTGTTGATTCTGTTCCCTAGAGAACCCTGACTAATACATATGCCTTCTGCACTTTCATCTCAGTCTCAGAGTCTGCTGCCCAAGGAACCTAGTCTGCAGCAAAATGACACAAGGTTCTGTGCCCCTTCCATTCCGTGGCTCTGAAATGTCTGTGTCCTCTGCTTCCAGCTGCATAGACAGGGAGAAGCACTGTGGGTGTCATTGCATGGGGACATGCGACTGGCCTGGAAGTTGTCTGCTTTCTTTTTCTCACATCCCAATGGTCCAAATTGCAAAACAGGACCTTATCATAATTATATAGAAGGCTGAGAGATGTACCTTACTTTTGTGCCCCAGAAGAAGAAACTGGGTGAGGGAGCTGCCAAACCATTTTCTGCCACTAAGAGGATCTGTGAAAATTAACCAGAGAACATTGTTCTTAATGATAAAATAGAGAAAGCCCTTCCTTTCACTTAAGAAGAAAATGTTACTGGTGCCCATAAT
Organism: Dasypus novemcinctus; assembly: GCF_030445035.2. Lineage (NCBI taxonomy): Eukaryota > Metazoa > Chordata > Mammalia > Cingulata > Dasypodidae > Dasypus > Dasypus novemcinctus. Next base: position 30,033,779 of record NC_080704.1, on the reverse strand, counting down.
AACTGTTGATGCAAAATTTTACTGTAGGGCTTAGCTGGACCAGTAAGACAAGTAAAAGGAATAAGTGGTTTATGGGTTGGAAATGAAGAGAGAAAAATATCAATTGTGGTAGGCAATCTGATTGTCTATATAACCACCCCCCCAAATCCATAGATATATTTTTAGAATGAAATAAGAGAATTTAGCAAGTTGGCTAGATATATGATCAATAAACAAAGTCAGGTGTAACAAGCACCTCAAAATAAATTTTTTAAAGATACTATTTATATCAACATTTCCATATATAAGGTACTTAGGAATGATTCTATCAAAAGATGCCTGTATTGTATGAGGAAACTTCTAGTTTCATAAAACAAAAAAAAAAAGATGACAAATTAATAGATATGGTCTATGTATCGTATAGATGACAATTCTCTGCAAAATGGTCTATATTTTCAAAGTGAAGCCTATAAGACTCTTAGCATACAACTCTTTTCATTAAGGAACTTGGCAAATTTCTAAGCAGGAGCAAAGGCCCATGAATTGGCAACATAGTCAGGAAAACAAACAAGACTCATTAGTATATACTTGTAACAATAAAGACAGTGTGCTACTTCCAAGGTACAAAAAAAATTGTCAATTAAAGCAGAATGTAGGCGCCAAAGACACTGGCAAATGTGTGCATGAGTGAGTGGGTGTATGTATATATGAATAGCACAGGTACCAAGGATGATCTGTGGCAAACAGATGGTCTTTTAAATTAATGGGACAGTTGAAGCTCCATATAAAAACCAATCTCTGCATTATACGAAACAGTTCTACTTAGAAGGATTAATTTCTAAAAGATTAAAGGGAAATGTAAAAAGATTTAGAAGACAGTATAGGAGAATTATCATCATGATTCCAGGATAAGGAAGAAATTTTTCAGCCATACATAAAACAGTAATTATAAAAAAAAAAAAAAATGAATTCTTCTATATTAGAATTAATGACTTTTTATTACAATGTATCACAAAGAAAGTGAAAAGCTGAGGGACTAACTGAAAGTCAATATTTGTAACATTTAAGTCAATGAAGTAGTTGAATCTTCTCTCTTTCTCTTCATATCAACAAGGACAGGGAAGCGGACTTGGCCCAGTGGTTAGGGCGTCCGTCTACCACATGGGAGGCCTGCGGTTCAAACCCCGGGCCTCCTTGACCCATGTGGAGCTGGCCCATGTGCAGTGCTGATGCGCACAAGGAGTGCTGTGTCATGCAGGGGTGTCCCCGTGTAGGGGAGCCCCACATGCAAGGAGTGTGCCCCGTAAGGAGAGCCGCCCAGCGGGAAAGAAAGTGCAGCCTGCCCAGGAATGGTGCGGCACACACGGAGAGCTGACACAGCAAAATGATGCAACAAAAAGAAACACAGATTTCCGTGCCGCTGACAACAACAGAAGTGGACAAAGAACACGCAGCAAATGGACACAGAGAACAGACAACCGGGGGCAGGGAAGGGGAGAGATATAAATAAAATAAATCTTTAAAAAAAAAAAAAAGGACAGTATGAAATAGTAGAAAACTGGTCAAATCTATAAAATCTATAAAAGGTGTTTTAACTACAATCTATAAAAAGGCATTTTAAGAGAGGTGAAAACAATCTATAAAAAGGCATTTTAAGAGAGGTGAAAACGGGAATATTTTCCTCAACTGCATTATGGAAATTAAAATTAGGATACCATAAGATGCAACTATATAGTCCCTCGAGCTAGGTTCTTGAAAATTCTGAGGCTGAAGTACTTTTCCTCATGCTGTTCCCCTCGCCCTGGGGACCTGAACATGGTATGAGATGGGTCTTCTCAGCAGACTCTTTCTGGGAGGAACTGGTGCAGCCAGCTTCAAAGGCAGCTTTAACTCTATGCAATGGAGAACAGGTCTTCATCACCCTCCTCCCTTCATGAGAAGTGAGTGGTTAGAATGCAGAGAGTGGGAAAAATTTCCTCCTACATTAGCGGCAGTGGCCTGAATTCATGGGTGGAGTTTTAAAAGGAAGTACTCATTTCTCCTGCATATGTCTTTTCATATTTATTATGTCTCTCTTTCAAACATTATCTCCTTTGTGCTTTCCAGCCAGTATAAGCCTCTGTGAAAATAGGATTTCCAGGGATTGTGATACTCTTTGCATGCCACTCTCTCTTTTATTGGATACCAGTAGGGACCTTCTGAATATAATGTCTGAAAACAGACGTTATAGAGAAAGAAACCCTGATGTTTTCAGCTGCGTGTGTTGTAGTGGAAGCAAGAGGGCAAGCAGTGAGAAATACATGTGTATATGAGCACGTAATCAGTGGAGACAGAGAGGAAGGACTTCTAAAACTTTCATTTGAGTCAATTATTTCTAGTGGATAATTCAAGGCAGCTCTTCTGCTCACTTTTTAGGAATGAGTCTCCTGGAATGATGCACATGATGAAATGACCCTTTCATTTTCCTGTTGATTATTTTGATAGTGGACAGTTACAGGCAATAAGTTATAACTTAATGTAGAAGTCATCAGGGAGTCAGTAGATTTTAAAGAATATTCTTCTAATTTTGATATTTTTTCTTCTGCCAAGCCAGGTCAGCACCCTTGAGCTCCCGTTCTTAGAAACTTAAAATGGAATTATCTGAAGTGTTTAACTTCAGCCTTCTTTCCTTCATTCTTATAATTGAAGTTATTTTACTTTCAGAAAAACCATCTGTTATAAAAAGGGATTATACTTTGAGGGCTGTAATGTAGAGAGGATGGATCAAATTAGGAAAGGAAGACTGATTGAGGCTTAAATTAAACATGAAATATAAATGACATATTGAAAAATGAAATATTAATGAAATATAAATGACATATAAGTGACACATTTTCTAGATCCTATACTTTATATTTGAAGAGTGCTTTTAGTGTTCTAACTACTACTGTAATTGCTGAAAAGGATATATCCATTTGGAGCTTTAAAAGGGCATACACTTTTAATAATAAAGATAGTATGGTATTTGCAAGGTACAGAAAATAGTTGCTCTAAAAGAGTAGGCAGCCTGTAAAACAATATATATATATATATATATATATGTTTCAAACTAAGTTAATATCCCTTTTATCTCTCTTGAATTGCTGCAGATGACTCTCTCCTCAAGGTATTTGTTATGGAATCCCAGATGATATTTTATGTTAATCTAGAGTATATTGCAACATTTATCTGGTCAGTTTTCCCAAGCAAAATACCTGTATATAATCCATTAAGCATTTAGTTGCTGTATTCAATATAATATGATTGCATATGGCTATGACTTTATTTGAACGAAGAGAATAAAGTTATTCAGCTACAAAGGTATGGCAGACTGCATTTTGCTAAAATGGCTTGAACCTTGCTCCACCCCCATTAAGAGATGGAGCCTATCTGCCCTCCCTTGAACCTGGGGCTATGACCTTGGGTTGGGTGGGGTGGGGTGGGGGATAGTTGTGCTTGCCTTCATGAATAGAACGAAGTAGAAGTGATGCTGTGTGGCTGCAGAGCGTAGGTCATAAAAGGAGATATGGCTTCGGCCAGGCTCTCTGTCCTTTGGTACACAAGTCTTGAGGACCCTAACGTGACATATAAGAAGTCTAGCCCCCCCTGAAGCCGCCATGCTAGAGAGACTTTGTGGAGAGGCCATGTAGCGATAGAAAGCCAAAGGAAGGCGGCAGACTTGGCCCAGTGGTTAGGGCGCCTGTCTATCACATGGGAGGTCCGCGGTTCAAGCCCCGGGCCTCCTTGACCCGTGTGGAGCTGGCCCATGCGCAGTGCTGATGCGTGCAAGGAGTGCCATGCCACGCAGGGGTGTCCCCCCGCAGGGGAGCCCCACACGCAAGGAGTGCGCCCTGTAAGGAGAGCCGCCCAGCGCGAAGGAAGGTGCAGCCTGCCCAGGAATGGCGCCGCACACACGGAAAGCTGACACAACAAGATGACGCAACAAAAAGAAAACACAGATTCCCACGCCACTGACAACAGAAGCGGACAAAGTGACGTAACAAAAAGAAAACACAGATTCCCACGCCACTGACAACAGAAGCGGACAAAGAAGACACAGCAAATAGACACAGAGAACAGACAACCAGGGTGGGGGTGGGGGTGGGGGTGGGGAGAGAAATAAATAAATAAATAAATCTCAAAAAAAAAAAAAAAAAGGAACCAGCCTTCAGCTGTTTGAGACTTCAAGTCCAGGAACCAGATAAGTGAAAAAGTGAGCTTTCAGATGATTCTGGATCCCAGTGTTTTAAAGCCCCTCCCGCTGATTCTGCTTGGAACGGCAGGCTTGTGAGCAAACATAATGTTGTTGTCTTAAGCCACTACGTTTTAGAATGATTGATTAATAACGACAAACTGTTGAACTTCAGATGTATGAATTCATTGTTTGTATCTCAACCAAGAAGCCGTGTGACCTCTTTGTAGAGCCCATGATTGCCCGTGAGATATTCAGATTCTAAAAGAAGCCCTCTCAGCCCAAAACCCAACATTGTGTAGAAAAGTTACAGGGAAGTAAAGATGAAGGAATTGGACTTTATCTCCTTACAAACCATTTCTCACTACTTCCTGCCCCAATTATATCCCAAATATTTGGCATAATATACGAAATAGTGTTTTCCTTTGGGGGGGTGGGGGTGGGAAACGTGGGTTATATATGTAAACCATGGTAAAATGGGTAAAAATGAAAATGAGAGTGTTGGGGTTTTTTTCCTTCTAAAAACATAGATGCAGGAACGGGTTAATTAACTATAGTAATCATCAAAATAGCAATATATCAGTGGGCCAGAGGCAAGTTAGGAATGAGACTGGAACCTCAGTTACAGCTCAGGAGTGCTAAGGACCCATCAAGGAAAAAGAAAAGTCTTGCAAGGTAAAGCTCCTAGGACTTATAAAGATTTTGAGGGGTGTTCAGAGAAGGTGATGCCAGCAAAGAGACTGAGATGGAGTGATCAGGTGGGTTCAAGGAAAAGGTCTACTGGGGAATGTCACAGAAACTGTAGATATGATCAACTTAATACTGCTTTGATATTGAAGCTGCAGAAGAGTTCACTGGATTTTGTCAACCTGACCTTGAAAAGAACAATTTTAGTAGAGTGCCAGGGATATAAGCCAGAATGGACTTAATGGCAGGAAATTGGAGGCAGTAATGTGGACAGTCTAACTAAGAAAACCCTTTGAGTTCTGGGCTGGTTATAGTGGAAGTGGAGAAATGCCTTTCTTGACTGTGACACCTCCTATCCTACTTACCCCTTCTCTGGATTTGGAAAATGAGTAAAGAGAAGAAGTTAAGAATATGTGAGTGGAAAACAGGAGAGTACAAGAGAAAGGGAAAGGCATTCCTAATAGGTTTGTGTATTCTTATAACTTGAGAAGATGAAAAACCACTCTCCCCAAAATAGAAACGCTACTCCCACTTCTGCTCTCTCCTCACTCAAGTACTCAGGCCTCCATATTGCAACTCTGCATTTACTAATCCTCTTAAGCAAATTTAGCTTGGGGAGATGCCTTTGAAATTCATATATTAGGAATTGGTCCAAAATTCAAGGGAAAAAAGTAAATTAAGAAAAAAGCCAGCAATCTATATTAGAATATATAGACTTATTAAAAAAAAAAAACACCTCACCTCAGAATGCCACTATGTAATGAATGGCCTCAGCTGTGATTCCAGAATGGCAGTTGGATTGCAGATATTTAAAAGTAAGGCATTCTGCTAGCTTATGCCAAAATATATAAATCACTTTGAGATAAAATGTCAAATGTATTCAAACTTGATAGGTAGATTTAGGCATATGTTTCTAATTGATTGTTCAACCAAATCCTCTTTAATCGAACTCCTAAATATCATTTGATGATGACCACATGCAGAGCTTTTTAGGATATATTATATACCTCTTCCCAGCCACATTTCCCCCACCCCACCCATACCTAAGTGCTAAGTCCATACAATTACAAATCCTTAGCGTGATGGACAAGAGCCCCAAGCACCTTTTCAGTTTTGTGTTCTGTCACTACATACTTTATGGTTTACAGTGCTTGCAGTCTCTTATTCATATCATCAGTAGTAACATGCAGCTCTCTCTTTCCCAATGTGTGCCATGGAGTCTCACTCCTTAAAAAGGCTCCACAACAATAAAACAGTTGTGTAGCCCCTAAAAAACTAGGTGGCAAACACCACCTATTACATCTTCTTGTAAATTCACACTTCATAGCAGCAGCTAACTTTCTAAAACGTTTAAATTAACACTACCCAAACCTTTTTAACTGTGATCATTTTTTTTAAAGGAGGTACTGGAGATTGAACTCAGACCTCATACATGGGAAGCAGGTGCTCAACCACTGAGCTACATCCGCTCCCCGCTGAGAGAGTTGTATTTTCATTTGTTTGTTTGTTTTGTATGTTGTTAGGAGGTACTGGGGATTGAACCTGGGACCTCATACATGGGAAGCAGTTGCTCAACCACTTGAGCTACTTCTACTCCCCTGATCATTTATAAATACTCCTTGACTCTGGGAAATACTGATTTCGTAGTACCCTCTACGCCAACCCCCCCCCTTAAAAAAAGCAGAGTAGTTATTGCATTCATCAATATTTAAATTGCCAAGGGTCATGATAAACAATTATTTTCAAGAATACTTAAACAGCAGTATATTAGGATGCACAAACACAATAAATAAAAATAAAAATATTATAATATGCAAGTAGGCATCCATGGCTTAAGTTAACATTATCAGTAACATTACCAAATACAGATTCTAAAATGTGCTGGGTCTCAGATAACTCAGACTGAAATGGCAAAGATGTGCTCCAGAAAACTGTGTTAGAGGACACAGAAAAGGGGTCAAGGTGATGAGGAAGATGTTGATGTTGGAGATGGTGTCGAAGCATTTTAATACAATTATTTTGTGAAATGTGAGTGGAGTAAAGAAATATTTCAAAAGCATTATATTATTACTGTATGTATTTTAAATACATGTAACTAAATTAATAAAATGAGAGCTATCAATCCATATTTGACTTTTTACTCTTTTTCCCTCGAAGGTTTTATATTTAGATTGGCTAAAATATTTATATATGTATGTATGCACAGTGTGTGTATCTCATTGAGATAATGGGGGATTGACTTATATTTGCCCTTATTCACTATATTTCAATATTCATTGCCATTGTAAAGCACTCTCTCAGCTCCTCTCCTTCTTTTCCTTGTCTCTCTATCTAGACCCCTGAGTTTCAAATATCTGTATGTATATCTGTATCATCTCTACCCTTATCTAGATCCTTAGGTTTTGTATATATTTTGACTGCACCACCTCACTGGACTCTTTGCTTACAAGGAATACTACAATGCCAGGCATAATACTTGATGAATAGTTGCTAAATTAATTAATATTATTGCTTTTCAAATTAACTAATGGATTAAACCGGATTTCACTTTCTTCTTTTGTTTCAAATCTGGTTGAAGGCATACATGATTTATTCTGGAAATCAGTTCCCACACTAAAGGTGGAAACTCCTAAGATGAAAGATTGTATAGAACAGCCTTATATATGAAAATAATCATTTATCCTATAAACTTCCATGAGTTCTTTCAATATATTACAGTTTCAGAGAAATTATATCAGTGAGATTTTTTTATATCAGTAAAACTCTTAGCCTCAAAAGTATATTAAAATATATTTTTCCATTTCTGTGAAAATATTTTCCCCAAACTTGGGTTTTCTTTTTATTCATATTATGTTCTTTGAGATTCTCAAGAGGAGCCATGCTGTGCCATTGCTAAAAACTTGCAAATTTATTGTTCTCTGAAGTAAATTTAAAAATAATTAATTGCTAAAACTCAGTCGAGGTTAAAAATACTTTCAGTTTTTTACTCTGTCAGTTTATACACTACACAGGTTGTGATTAAGATTTTAGCATGTGGAAACAGCTATAGTTACAGGACCAACCAATAATTTTTATAATATATGAGCTTGATTCATGCATTGAATTTAGTGACTATAAAGGGAAAATAAAGCTTCAGAGAAATATAGTAAATGGTCTGATCATAGTCTGTATGAATCAGCCAGGTAAAATGCATTATAAATATTTAAACTTTTACAATGTAACTAGCTCTATTATCATTATCTAGATACATGATCATAAAATTAAATACTATTTCTTGAGTTCAAATATGAAAGCTACTAAAAAATTTACAGGTCTTTGGGTAAATTGGGAAAACAAATAATAGATCAGTTCCCATAAATTTCACCATTAAAAGATACCATATTTTTTTGGTTAGATGTTTAGTTTTACACAAGATTTAATTCTATTGCTTAAGCACATCTTGGCTTGATTTTAAATGTCTTCATTGACAAATACTTTTTATAACACTAGGAACTATGCCTAAAATCTTCAAATTATTTTGTTTCAGTTTATCAGTAACATGATGGTCATCTAATATTTTAAAGTATTTCTTTCTTAATAACTTTGATTAATACTTTAACTTAGAATGTCAGATTCACTGGAAAGCAATAACTGTAAATAATTGGTATTCATAACCCTTAGCTAAGAGTCAGGAAATAAATAAAGACACTGAGGTTTCCATCAGAATTTAATTGCATTTGGTGAGTTATAGCTTGGTGCATCTCAGCATTTAAAAAACAGTTGACAAATATCATCTTAATTACTTCCTCTCTCTTGCCTTCATGATGATTTTATCATGTGTTACAAAACCACACTTCCAAGCATCAATCATTAAGTTTTGACATAAATTTATTAAAATTTGTATTGTTTTTACAATATTTTCCCTAGCTATTGGTACAGAAGAATTGGGTGGGGGGAGTCTCTCTTTATCCCCCTGTTCTCTCAAATGGCATCATTTTCTTCTTTTCCAAAGGTATCTATCTTTTCGTGTCTTAAGCAGCCCACATTTGATACGTTGCTGTACCACCTGGTCTATGTTCTGCCAAAAAAAAAAAAAAAAAAAAACGCTGTGTTTTACCAACAGATTGTAGCGTCAACTTCCTCAGACAAACTAAGTTGACATCTGTGACATTGTGAAGAAAGAAAGAAAAAAAATGTGTTCCACAATTACATGTTAATAAGCCCTTACTATTTCTTTTCTATTTATGTAAAGTAGGCTTAAAATTGTAGCCTTGGAACTGAAGGCCAGGTCTTCAGCAACCAATAGTGCGACAGCTCCCCCTATAGGGCAATTCCAACAACGTGCTCATCTGCTGATCCCGAGGAGGCAAAACAGGTTTTTTCTCCTAAACATCTTAAGTGTTTGATCATTTTATTCATTTATCCATTTATTAATTTTTTTGGCTATATATCCGCATATTGAACGTAATTTTCCTTTTAAGTGGAGAAGAGGGAAAGAGAATAGCATGAGGGGACAGATGCCAAAGGCTTTTAAGAAGCAATTTAATCTCTGTAGTGCCTAACGAGAAACCTAAATATAATGTCTTTTTTTTCTTCTTCTTTTTACCTGCTTCTGTCCAGTTTTGTGTAAATGTATACTGACAACGGGTGAGCCACACATCAAGTGACTATGTATTCAGTCCAAGAGGCTATAATGATGACAGCAAATCTCTAAAGAATGGATTTCGGTGTCAGAGCCCTTTGGTAAATGTGGCTTACATATCTTATACAGATTATAAAATGAATCGGTATAAGGTATGTATAATGAAATTGTGAAGTGTGAAAATGTAAATTAATAAAAATAACCACCTCTAGAAATGCAATATTGTATCTCTACACACAAAAGATGGACATTTTGAAGTTGCTACCAATCATTTTATTGGACACAATCATGTAATTAGCCTGTGTTGCTTATTTGAAATCTTGGCAATAAAATATTAATGATATTTCTTCATGCTGAAATCTTGCAGGGTAATTGTACTATCTTGATAAGTAGCACAAAAGCCTAGTTCAGTTTAGTACAGTACGGTCCAAATCATTAATTTCAAGTGACTGAGGTTCTAATGAATGAGGATTTTTGTGTAATAATATTATGTTGTGTCACTCAAAGTAATTTACCTTACCAGAAGCCAAATTATTTTATTAAATATACCATTTACTCTAATTATGTGTTCAGCTTCTTGACCTAGCCCAAATGCCTTATGAAGACAAATGCACAATAGCATATCAGAATTACCTTACTTCAGATATCAATTACTCACTCTTCCATTTTCTCAATAGGTAAAGGCATGATGTGTCAGCCCCACCTCAGATTTAGTATGTGGTTCAAATAAACTAGGAATAAAAATTAAATATACGTGAATTGATATCGATTTTCCTTGATATGCCTGTGTCATGCTCACTGTGCTTTATTTTGCATACACTATGGCAGTGATAAGATGTGGAAAGAAAGTATGTGTGTGTGTGTGTGTGTGTATCAGGTTTACCAAATCTTTCTTTATGTTCAAACTGTTAACTTCCGGAAAACTCTTCTGGCTATGTTTTACTTAGAGAGGTGATGGAATGATACTCCACATTATACAAGGCTATGCCTTTTTAAATGTTTCTGACAAGGTACCACTAAGGATGGAGAAGAATCACCATCTTTCCCTGGCAGCAAAAGGGTATTATACATAGAAACTCACCACCATGCTTTAATATTTGTGGAGTCTCACAAGTTAGCAAAAAGATTTTGAATTCTCCTCAATAATATGTCTGTATAGGCTTTAATGTAAAAGACACACAAAATTATTTGCAATTAGATTATTTGATTTTCTTCCTACCAAAGCTTCGAGTAGTTTGAACGTCCACCAAATTCATCATACTTTTCTTGAGCATTGCATTCATTCAGTACCCATGATAATAACCCCTCTATGAGCTTCACATCCATTCACTCACAGAGGGATATATAAATTAGGTTAAGGTCTGTGTTCAACTTTTAGAATGCCTTTCTGAAGTCCTGCATGGTCTGCTCTTAGAAATTGTTATTCTCTAATACACAGCCAATCCTTTGATTCTAAACAGGAAGAAGCATAGCCCAAAAAGCTTTACAACATGCATCCACATTTTCTTATAATTCACTAGATAAAGTTGGAGGATAATCCTGTATTATTCATGAAATCATTTACTCATTTCAAAAACAGGGACAGGGGACAAAGTAGTCTCTTAAACTGCATCTGTTGCAGAGCAACGATGACAAAAACTCTCCTGACATTATTTGACCACTTTGGGTCTTTTCCTCACCTAAGTTGAGTGACAGAAATGAAAGAAAAATAAGGTAACTGTGAGAAATTCAGACTCTGAGAACTATACTGCAAGGATGCAGGAACAAAGGCAGGATGTGTTTCATCAACCACAGAGTGGAAAATGGCCATATCCTTAGAAGTGCAAACTAGGAGTAAGATGGGCAACTTGGAAACTTTCCACATTTTCTCAGAACAGATTGTTTTAACCAAGATTTTTAGTCAAGTAAACACAGAGCAAGTGAAATACCCGAAGAAAGCAATTAAAGAAAGCACATGTAAATAAACCGGGCAGTAACTTGGATTTAAAACCAGCGAAAAGTCAAGTATCCATTCCCCAAAGCATGCAGTTACACAGATGGGGATAATAGTAGGAAAGGGACAAAGTACAGAGGGAAGCAATTTGAACATATGGCATTCTGAAAGGTTTGTACGAATTGGAGAGCCGGGAGCATTTGAGCTGAAAAGGAGACTAACAGATCACCAACATAATTGGCTGGCTAATGGCGTATCTTTGAACAAAAGAACTGTGATCATTGTATCTACAGAATATTAGGCATGATAAACAAATAATTCTGTAATACACTGAGAGTCCTGTTCTTTGTTTCCTTTATGGAGGAGGAGAATGAAGTGCCTGGAATCTCTTATAAGAGAAAACCTCATCATTTAACGCTGAGAGAGGGCATCGTAGCATACAGCGCCTTATTGTGACTGGACCCAACCAGAAAGAAGACTGTGAATGGAAATAAAAAGCTTGTGAGTGAACAGAAAGAGGATTACAGGTTTATAGAAAGTATATTTTTATTGTACTCCAAATGTTGAAAGTTCACCACAATTTTCAACTGTCGATGGGGTGAAGCCGTTATTTGTGGAGAGTCTACAGTATGTTGGGGTCTCTACCTACAGTAATTTCACTTAAGCCTGAAAACATCCTTACATTGGCAATATTATCTTTGAAAATTTGTAGCTGAAACAACTAAGATAGAGTGAAAGAAATTGATTTACTCCAGGACCCTCATTTAATAAGTGGGTGAACATGGATTTGAATTCAAAACTATCTCCCAAACTTGTCCTTGTTCCTCTACAACTTTATCCTTCACAAGTAAAAATTTGTGAGCCACCCATGGCCACTCATCACTCCAGGGTACACGGCCTTTACTTTATTAAAATATTCTTTTTCACTTGTACTAGGAATGGCCTTAAGAATCCTTATCTTATATGTTCCAAAGAGACACTACTGCTGGAATGGAATTGACAATTTTTACTATCCGAAACTAATTTATCAAGTTGAGAGAAAATGGCACTCTAGCCTTGAAAACAGACATTTTCAGACAAGATGAAGTTTTAAAGGAAGAAAAACTTAGGCACCCAATAAAAGTTTATGAGTGAAGTTTCTCCCATCTCCATTAGGTTTCTTCAATGTTTGTTTCTCATTTATCACAATTCAGTCAGGATTTGGTATGTGTTTTATTTTCTTTCGAATTTGCACCCACCTTTTTGGAGAGTCTCTGGTTTTAATATTCATGTGTCAGCATAATGTGTCAGGGAGATTCCTCTACTCAGAGGCAAATATGCCATAAAGCTAAAGCATTAGATACCTTCACTTGCCTGGTTTTTTTCCAAGTCCCTGGTGTTTTTGATATTGTGACATGTGAGCTTTTAAAACTTTGTATTTTTTTTAATTTCCTTTCTTATTCTAAATATTCATTTTTACAATTAAGTGTGTATTGGTCACTGGAGATGATTTTTCTTTAAGAGGGCTTCCAAAATTGTATAAGCCTCAACCCCTACAAAACCTGAGAACCCTTTCCTCTACTAGCAATAAAACAGGGCTTATCTTAAAACTGACATGAGTGATTTTGAAAGCCCAGCCTCCATATTTTTAATATCTTTGGTCCATTTACAATTTGTGATGTCTGATTAGAAAAAAATGTGTTTTATTGTGGCAGCTAAATGTATTTTGGGGTGTGTTTTGCATTTATTTCTATTAACTCTGTTGACTGTAACAGTACAGATATTAAAGGAAGTATTGCTACTTTTTAAATCCTTTATTTTGAACTAATTTCAAACTTAACAAGACAATCCCCAAAGTAATACAAACCCCATACAGAGAACTCCAGCAAACCCACATTCCCCCAGATACTCAGGTCTACCAGTGGTAACCTTTTGCCCCCTCTGCCATATCATTAGCTAGTTAGCTGTCATCCATCTACTTTCTGAACAGTCTATATTCCAGTTTGTCTTATGTCCCAATAATGTCCTTTTGAACCTTTTCTCCTCCATTCTTAGATCTCATCCAGTATCATGTATTGCATTTAATTATCATCTCATTATGCAAGCATAAATCTTTCCATCTCAACCCCTCCTAAGTATAACATTCAGTGGGATTCATCATGTTCACAATGTTGTACCCTCACTACTGTCCATTATTGTACTTTTCCCTTCACCCCAAACAAAAACCTCCCGCTCATTTTTGCATTAACTTCCCATTGCTCATGTCTGCCACTCTTGGTAACCTGTACTCTACTTTCTGTCTCTGTGAGTTTGCATGGCCTTTGATAATGTCTTTGTGTCACCATGGGGCTTGGATTTAACATCCTAAATAGATAACAATCTTGTTTGCTTTGATACCAACTTCACTTAAGTAGCATACATAAACTGTTCCTATACCCTTCCATCTCCCCAGTAGTTCTTATCACAAATTATGTTTTTCTACATTATGAGTCCAAAACCATTGCTTTATCGTTACATTTTATACATTAGTTTTACAGACCCTGTAGGAAATAAAGTGGAGTTGCAAATCAAAAATACAATAGTACTGGTATTTATATTTACCCATGTCATTATCTTTGCTGGACACTTTTATTTCTTCATGTAGCTATAGTCAATTGTCTAGTGTCCTTTCCTTTGAACCTGAAGAACTTCCTTTAGCATTTCTTGTAGCGCCAGTCTAGTGGTAATGAAGTCCCTCAGCTTTTGTTTATCTGGGAATATCTTAATTCCTCTCTCCTTTTTGAAAGGCAATATTACTAGATACAGAGTTCTTGATTTTTTGCTTTTACCACTTTAAATATGTCTTACCACTCCTTTGTTGCCTCCATGGTTTCTGATGAGATATCTTCCTTGTATGTGACACATTGTTTCTCTCTTGCAGCTTTCAGAATACTCTCTTTATCTTTGGCACCAAGAATTTGATTATAACATGCTATGATGTGAGTCAATTTGGACTTACCCTGTTTGGCGTTCAAAGAGCATGTTGGATGTATACATTCATGTCTTTTGTTAAATTTCGGAAGTTTTCATCCATCATTTCTTTGAACATCATCTCTCCACATTCCCTCTTTTTTCTCCTTCTGGGACTCCCACAATATGTATATTGGTGTGCTTGATGGTTTCCTACAGATTTCTCAGGCTCTGTTGACTTGTCTTCATTCTTTCCTTTTTCTGCTCCTCATACTGGATGATTTCAATGGTCTTATCTTCAATTTCACTGAGTCTCTCTTCTGCCAGCTCTAATCTAATATTGCACTCCTCTAGGGAATGTTTAATTTCTGTTGCTGTGTTCTTCAGCTCTGTTTTTTTCCTTTTTATGATTTCTCTCTATTGATATTCTCTTTGTGTTCATCTTTTGTTTTCTTGATTTCCTTTAGTTCTTTGCCCATGTTTTTATTTAGCTCTTAGAGCATATTTAGGTCCACTTTTTTAATGTCTTTGTCTGGTATTCCCTAGGTTTGGACCTCCATGATTTCTAATGTTTTAATCTTCTCCTTTGCATTAGCTGTTGCTTCCTGCTTCTTTTGATGTTTTGTAACCTTTTGTTGAAATATGGGTATTTTGATATTTTAATGTGTTATCACTGAAATTTAGACTCTCAGGCATCTATTCCTTAAGTTTATATCCAGCTGGTGTTATGACAGAACTTTCCTTGATTGCCAGAGGCTACCAATAAAAGGGGGGGGGGAGTGGGAAGGAAAAAAAACAACACCTTCCCTAGTCTTTGCAGTTTGACCTGTGCAGGTATTCTCCATCAGGGCTTATCCCTATGACGAGTTTAGAGTATGGCTCTGGGCCAAAGCATAAGGGCCTATCTGATGCTTTCTGTACATGCATCCTGTCTTGGGCATGTTCATGTGACCCTAGGAATCCTCTCGCTTACATGTATCCTGATTTCCCCTCTTCCCTAGGAAACAGTTTCTTTACCTTTGGTCCCAGACTTTGCACTATAGGACCTATAGCCCACACTCCCTTGCCCAGGAGGCATGACTTGACTGCTCTCCCACAGCTTTCTGTATGAGTCCTTTTTGAGCAGGCTTCTACATGGAGGGCAAATTCTGGGATGGTGAGTCACTCAGGCCAACACCAGACAAACTGGGTCTGTATGTGGACAAGGGTTACTCTGCTCCTTTTAGAACAGGGGTTCTTAACAAGGGGTCAATGAGTTTGAATTGAAATTCAAAAAAACATTATTCTTGTGGGGACATGTTGGTGTGGGTGTGATGTGTTTATTAAATAATACACAGTATAATGTGGACTTAGTAAGGAGTCCATGGTTTTCACCCAACTGTCAAAGGGGTCCATGGAACAAAAAAGGTTAAGACCCCTGCTTTAGAGCCAGGACCAGGGATCTACACTGAGAGTGTGGGCCAAGCTGGTATTTTAAATAGACTTTTTTGATTCGACCCTCACCCTATTACTGTAACCCTTGAACTGTTTACTGGAGCTTTTACGAACATGTTTCTGCCTATTCTTTAGTTGGTTGTTCAAAGCTTCTGTTGGAGAGATGGAGTCCTGAAGCATCTCACTGTGCCATCTTGATAGGGGTGGGGACTATATTGCTACTTTTTTTTTTTTTTGACATTGGGATGATAATAAGATTAGAAGGACCAAGATATACTATTTAAAATTCTGGGGCTACTTTATGAATCATACCCTAATCCTACCTCCCACATATTGGCTTGAGCTTTGTTTATATATATTTTTTGTTTATTTTCTATTTTCTTTAAGAAAACATAAGCCCTATGAAGAGAGGGAACTCTGCTTTTTCTCCAGAGTTTATCCATCTCCCAGAAAAAGGCCTGGCACATGCTAAACATGGAATAAATATTTGTCAAATGAATGAATGAAGGAATGTATGACATGTGCTTAGAATCCCAAAATATACTGATCAGTGAAAGTCATTTCTAAGAAAAGGACCCGATTGATCAAGCTGAGTCTTCTAGAAGTATTCACATATTCCCAAAATGATACTAATTTTTACTCAACAGTCATCATTTCTATACACCAAGTTTCAGCCAGATGTTATTTAAAGTAGCTGAAATTACAGACCCTTGAAAGCTGGGGTTTGTAATGGAAATGCTGACAGCCACTTAACCAGATAATAGCACCAGTTCACTTGGTGTGTATATATAGTGTCACTGCTAATATGGCTGTGCCATCTGTTCTATCTGAGAGTTGTAAAAGATTTGTGCTTCAAACTACAGGTTTTTAAAAACTGCAGGATAAATTGGATCCTAAAAGGTGAAATAATAAACTGACACTTTAATGCTTTAATTACATGGCTGTGGTTACTACCTAAGCACAAATAGGTCGCCAGGAAAGAGATGATTGGAAAACGGCATGTCACCTTGAAACCCACCAGGCATTTCTGTCTACAATTCGGCTCCAGCTAGGCAAGGAAAGGAGAGAACACTTTGCACTCCTTAAAATTTTTTTTTTTTACCGCCTAATACTGCAGGTGTGCGGTCAACAATGTATGGTGAAAATATGTTTTTAAACTGCATGATGGATGTGCCTCTGCTGCCTCTTAACTTGAAGAGAAAGGTCAGAGAAACTCCAGATGGCCATCAGGAACTCACAGGAATTGCTTTCTCTAATTACTGACACTTGACAAGTATTTTTCCCCCCAAAATGTAGGCTTTGCAGACACCAAAAATTATCAGAATTAATTCTTAACACCTGTGTTATCTGGGACTGGCAGCCTGGGAGAAATTCCCTTATGCTGTATGCCTTTCAGCTGAATGCCTGGGGGAGTCGTTCATTTACTCTCCCAACTTGTGGCTGTTTGAAAACAGAAAATAGGACCAGAAACACACCTAGGGGAAAACCTCACAGATCGCAAGGCAAGAATTCCTGTTCTCTTAGAACAGCTGTTGACTGTTGGATGGTGAGAGGCTCCTTCTGCTTCAATGGCAGTGTTTGTCCAATTGAGCTAACTAGTCTGTGTAGCCAAAGATGGGACGTTGGTTTTGAGGTGAGCCTTTCCGGTCTTCTCACAGTCCGCTCAGAGTTTCCTGGACAGCCTCACCTAGACCCTCGCTAAAAACTTCTGCACCTCCTGCTACAGACTTCACCACTGTTGGTTTACCGAGTTTTTCTCACAAGGTCGTAAGAGCCAGTATCGTGGTAAGTGTTCCAGGTGAAAGTGCCTTTACCTTTTACTTTTTATACCTTTTATCACCTTTATCCTTACTTTTAATTGAGTTCTCAAACTTCGGGTCTTCACTTGGAAAATTGGAAAGTAGAGCTCATGGACAAGCAAATAACCTCAGGAAGAAACAGAGAAGAGTTTACAGTTTTGAGGAACATGTACCATTTTGGAAAATCTCATTATTCTTCAGGGAATGGTTATGGAACCAAAAGCACTTCCATCACATACTAGTGTCTGTGGTTTAAAGAGGGGAAATATTAAATGTGATATACAATTTGAATGAAAATATACGTTATAGGGATAATTGGAAATATGTTGTCTTGTCATGTCATGTCATTTATTCATTCCTTCAACAAATATTTATTCTGCACTTAGCATGTCCCAGACCCTATTCTAAGTGGTAGAGAACAAGCTGGCAGAATGCTCTCTCCTCATAAGGCTTACATATTTATGAGGAAAATAGAAAATAAATAAATATACAAAGCTCAAACAAATATGTACATTTAGGGATTAAGGAATGTTTAATAAAGTTGTCTGAATATTTAAATAGTGTATCTTAGTCCTTCTAATGTTATTTTCATCCCGATGTCAAATGAAATACACATAAATGAAGTAGACACTATACAGTGTTGAAGAAGTATTTATCTTGCAAAATGGTATGCTGTTTGAGAAAATGTTTTCATTTGAGGGTATGTGGTCTGGTATTCAATTCCTGGTTTACTACTAATTGTGTAACTTTGGGCAAGTTACCTAACTTTTCCAATGGTCTCCTTTGTCATCTGTAAAATGGTGCTAATAATAGTAAATCCTATGGGTAATTATTAAAATTAAAGCAAGTGGTGTGCATGTGTGTGTGTGTGTGTATATATATATATATTCAGAAAAATTTCTTTCAGAGCAAGTGCTCAGTAAAACTTAGGTATTTTTCTTATTGTGGTTTGAATGAACAAGTAAAGCCTACTTTCCTCAAAAAACCTTCCCAAGAAAAGTTTGATGTTAAGTAAATACCCGCACGTTTTTCTCTCCCATAGTAATAATTGTGTTTAGGACTGATTAGAGATGAAAACTTTTTCTCTTCTGCCACCGCACTGGTGCTGTTAAGCTGACATCGACTGGCACAGTTTGCAATGACAGTGTGTGGACATTCTGCTCAAGCTCTCTCGCCTCCTTTCTGACAGGAGTCAGCACCCTGCTAACACATGAATTGCAGTCTGGAGGAATAATCCTAGCAACATTTGCTCAAGGAAATTCTGATTTATAGTGCAGCAGCACACCAACCACAGTTTTTACTCTGAAATGACCAATGGCCCAGCATAGTGGACTTTCATATTTGAAAGTACACCCCGTTTCAGGGGATACTATTGTCCCTTTCTTTGAGCAACTTGAAATGTGGCTTTGGCTATCCATCTGTCAGCTGTTAACTCTGTTACCAGAGACACCTTGACCAGGTAGCAGGTTCTCTGTTTGATGTCTAGAACCCTTAGGTCTGTTGCCTCATGAAGCAGTTTCAAAAATGGAATCCAAGGTATAATGTAATTCATGGGCAGCAGGTCTAATATTTGAACTCTTTCCCTTCCATCTGCCAATAGTAGAGAAACATTATCATCATCAAAGCTCATTCCTGAGAATGGCATATTTATACTTTTGCTGCATACATCTCTCATAACTTTTGGACAGTAAGTAAGAATAGGGAAAGTAATTGCCAACAAGAAAAATTACAGACCAACTCCAGCTAACAAAGGAAATGAGAAATAAGGTTGGGGAGAGTGCATGGAATATGGAGAGATGCTACGTGAAATCCCAGTCTGTCTCAACAAGCCAAGTTAGTATAAACTGCGGGAGTTTGGGAAATTATTTCTGCAATAACTCAGATTGTCAATATGAATGTTAGGGTTCCCTAAGGCCTCTGGACACACTGGAGAATTGACAGGTAAAGATAGCTACTTACAATGAAGTAGAAAGGGAAATAGGATAGTTAGGGTCGAAAATTGTTCCATTGCACACACTCTTCTAGCATTAGCTTAAGTTTTATATGGGACAGTATTTACATAGGCCCTCAGAGTTCTCAGGGGCACTGCACACCCAAAGTATCACCTTTCAGAACTTTTCAGGTAAATTTTTTAAAAAAGATTTTATTTATTTCTCCCCCTTCCCACCCACCCCCACATTATCTGCTCTCTATGTCCATTCGCTGTGTGTTCTTCTGTGTCTGCTTGTCTTCTCTTTAGGTGGCACCAGGAACTGATCCCGGGACCTTCTGGAGTGGGAGAGAGGTGCCCGATCTCTTGAGTCACCTCAGCTCCCTGGTCTGCTGCATCTCTTATTGTCTCTCCTCTGTGTCTCTTTGTGTTGCATCATCTTACTGCACCAGCTCTCTGCTCGGGCCAGCTTGCCATGCAGGCCAGCACTCCTGCCAATACTCCTGCTCGGGCCAGCAGTCCACTGGGGCCAGCTTGCCTTCACCAGGAGACCCCGGGAATTAAACCCTGGACATCCCATATGGTAGCAGGAACCCAATCACTTGAGCCACATCCACTTCCCCAGGCAAAGTATTAAGGGATAATTCTGGAAAACCCATTCACAGATACTCACATAACCCACACATACACCAATGTGTAATAAAATCGACCAATGATTTTATCATGTTTTCCTGCCCTTGATTTTTTTCTTCTGTCCGGTTGCATCATCGTCTTTTTTGGTGCATTGCTTCACTGTGCAAAGGCGCCTCTCTGTGCTGTGTGGGCACCTGCACCTCTCTGCACTGCACAGGTCTGGAACACCTTTTTTCTTTTTTTTACCAGGAAGGTCCAAGGATCAAACCCAGGTCCTCCATATGGGGAGCTCAATTGCTTGAGCCACAGCCGTTTCCCCCTTGCTTGGCTTTATAATCATCCTTTCTCAATATTTTTTATTCTAATTTTTAAATGATTTTTAAAATTTTTATTCCACTTGATACAATAGGTATACAATGTACAACAGTTTCCCTCCCAATCTTATTACCTAGCTATCCAGCTCCTTTCTACAGAGGCAAACACTGTTCACAGAGTCTTATGTTTGCTTTCAAAGATATTGAGTGACTTTTCAAACCTAGATATATATGTGCATATATCTTTCTTAGAAAAGATAGTATACTATAAAATGTCTGTACCTTTTTACCCCAAAACTATATCTCGAAGTCTGTTTAATCTTACAAAAATTAGAACTGCCTCGTTTTTAACAGCAAAGAATCTTCACTGAACAGATGTACCACAATTTAGTTCTCTAGTCACTTATTGATATAAAATTAGATTTCTTGAATATTTAAACACACTTTTAAAAAAGTGCCAGTCAGAATTATCCATTATCCCTACTTGGGGGAAATGGATTTTTTTTGTTTTCTAGGCTGCTTAAAGCAGATAGCATGAAATGGGTCAGGTTTAAACAATGGGAATTTATTAGCTTACAGTTTCGAGGTCAAGAAAATGTCCAAATCAGGGATCATCAAGGCAATGCTTTCTTCCTGAAGACCAGCTGCTGGCAAACCTTGGCTCCTCTGCCACATGACAAGGCATGTGGTGGCATCTGCTGGTGTCTCTCTTCTCTTCTGGGTTTCATTGCTTTCAGCTTCTTGCCTCTGTGACTTTCTCTCTCTCGCTTTGTATTCATTCCATCTATAAATGACACTAGTAAGAGGATTAAGACCCATCCTGAATGAGGCGAGTTGCACCTCAGCTGAAATAGCCTCATCAAATGATCCTATTTAAAATGGGTTTCCACCCACGGGGATGAATCAATGAATTAGAATGTTTTTCTCGGGTACATACAACTTCAAACCACCACAGTGGTTCTTTTCACTTTTATAGTGGTTTCTTTTCTTTAGTGCTTTATAATTTTTAATTGTGAGCTTGAGTAGAATTTTTATTTTTCTGTGAAATTTCTTTTTGATCTTGTTTTTAGAGGTATTCCACTGCAGTATTTTATTATTTGCCTCTGTATATGCCAGCAGTGTTGGTCCAATTATCACGTTAACTCCTTGAGTATGAGTTCCTAAACTCGAGATTAGTGCAAATTCAGACCCACTCCCATGAATAGCATAGGCTTAGGTTTTGACTTTATCTAGGGTAATTCCTTTTCTACACAGGGAGGCCCGAGGTGATTGGCTCAACTACCTGCCTCATCTTCCATCCTGTGGGTGAGTTCCCAGTTGCAAAAAGGGGAATGGACGTAACTCAAGTGGTTGAGGACCTGCTTCCCATGTACAAGGTCCTGGGTTCAATCCCGGGTACCTCCTACAAACAAACAAACAAACAAAAAACAACTCTCATTGGGGAGCAGATGGTGCTTAGTGATTGAGTGCCTGCTTCCTGTGTATGAGGTCCTGGGTTCAATCCCCGGTACCTCCTGAATGGAATTGCAGATATTATTGGCATTGTAATAGACACCCTTCCTTAGATTAAATTAGTTCCCTTCTAATCATAGTTTGCTAAGGGATTTTCTATTATCATGTGTTTCATTTTATAAAGCTTCTTTTCTGCGCCTGAGATGATCACATGATTTTTCCTCTATATTCTGTTAATATAGTGTATTGTATTGCCTGAATTTCTAATGTTAAGACAATTGTGCATTCCTAAAATAAAACCAACTTGTTTGTGGTATATTATCCTTTTTAAATCTTTCTAGATTTAATAAATGTTTGGTTTTGGTTTCTTATTTCTCTGTTCACAAGAGGTACTGGTCTGTAAATTTATTCTAATAACTTTGTCAGATTTTGATATCAAGTTTATTCAATGTCATAAAACAAATTAGGGAATCTAGAGTTTGTGTGTAGTTTTTGTTGCTGTTTACTTAAATGCTGATAATATAATGATGGGGCTATCTAGGCCTGAAATTTTCTGAGTATTTCAAATTATGAATTCAGTTTTTTTTCTTTTAAAGATTTTTATTTTTTTTAAGATTTCTCTCCCATTCCCCCCCCCCCCCAACTGTCTGCTCTCTGTGTCCATTTGCTGTGTGTTCTTCTGTGTCTGCTTGTATTCTTGTCAGCGGTACCCAGAATCTGTGTCTCTTTTTGTTGCATCATCTCGTTGCATCAGCTCTCCATGTGTGTGGCACCATTCCTGGGCAGCCTGCACTTTTTTTGCACTGGGCGGCTCTCCTTACGGGGTGCACTCCTTGCGCATCGGGCTCCCCTATGCGGGGGACACCCCTGTGTGGCACAGCACTCCTTGCATGCATCAGCACTGCGCGTGGGCCAGCTCATCACATAGGTCAGGAGTCCCTGGGTTTGAACCTTGGACCTCCCATGTGGCAGGCAGATGCCCCATCCCTTGGGTCAATTCCACTTCCCATGAATTCAGTTTTAATATAAATAAATCATCACATGTGTATATATGTTCTTTCATAACGTTGTTTTTTCTTTGCCAAATTTGCCAAACTTGTGTTTTTCAATGTATTTATGCATTTAGTTTCATCTAAGTTTTCAAATTTATGGAATGCTGTTGTTTGCAATATTATCTCATTTTTAAATGCCCCTACAGAATCTGTAGTGAATTTCCTTGATTCCTGATACTGGTAATTTATGTATTTTCTCATTTTGTTATCATACTTTTGAAGGGGTACACATTTTTAAATATGTTCAAAGGACCAAATTTTGACTTTGTTCATTCTGTGGTATGTTTACAACTTTATTAATCTTTAATCTGCATTATCTCTTTTCTTAACTCTCTTTGGATTTAATTTGTTCTTTGTTTGGATTTAATTTCTGATTGGAAGATTGTCACTGGATTTCCACCTTCCTTCATTTCTAATATGTGCATTTAAAGCTATAGCTACCTTCTGAACATAGGTTTACTTGCATTCCGCATGATTTCCTATGTCATGTTTTTATTATCATTTAGTTAAAATATTTTATAATTTTGATTATGATTCTTCTTTCACTCACAAGTCATTAATGTGCATGCACACACAAAATATGAATATTATTCTGTTTTTTTAAAAATTTTATTAGTATCCAGCTTTATTCCACTATGGCCAGAGATCATACTAACATTATGTCAATCCTTTTAAATTTTTGAAGGTTTGGTTAAGGGCCCAGAATATGCTCAATTTGAATAAGTGCTCCATGAGTGCATAAAAGCAATGTGTATTCTGCAGTTGTTAGTTGCAACATTTTATGTTTGTCTCCTAAGTCAGAACTATTAATCTTGTTCTGCAGCCTTACTGATTTTTTGTCTACCTGTTTTATCAGTTACTGAAAAATGTGTATTGAATGCTTGATTTTGCTTCTTGATAGGCTGATTTTTCTTTTTAGTTCAGTCAGTTTTTGCTTTACCTATTTTGAAACTATATTATTAGTTTCATATAAATTTAGATCATATCTTCCTGGGAGAGTGATTCTTTTTTATCATTATGATAAATGCTCCTAAGTAATGATTCTTGCCTTGAAGTCTACTGTGTTTGTTGTCTTTTACAACACGAGTTTATTATCTTACAGGACTGGTGATCAAAAATCTAAAATTGGTTGGAAGACTTCATCCCTTCTGGAGAGTTGAGGGGAAAATCTGTTTCCTTGCCTTTGTCAGCTTCTAGAGGCTTTCTACCTCCCATAACTCTTGACACAGCATTGCATCTACTGCTTCTTACATGATCATATTTCCTTCTATGCCTCTTACTCTCCTCTCTCCCTCTTTCCCTTGATGGACCCTATGACTGCATTGGGCTTACCCAGAAAAAACTGGATAAATCCCCATCTCAACACCCTTAACTTAATCACATCTGCAGAGTTCCTTCTGCCAGGTAAGGTAACATATTCACATGTTCCATGGATTAGGACATGAACTCTTTGGAGGCAAGGGGGCATTATTCTGCTTAACCACAGGCAAGTAGTCAAGATTCAAGTTCATGAACGATGACTTCAGAGTCTTCATGCCAGAGCCACCCTGTGAAGTACTCTGCAAGGAGGTATACTTTTGAGGAGAAATTAAAGGGGGTGTAGAGTACCAAATTATTGAATTTTTTGGATGAAGGAAATATTAACAATCACCTGATACTCTCCAAATGTTATACAGATGAAGGAAATAATGCTATGTATAATCAAATAAGCTTAAGTTTCATTAAATAGTAGCAAGTTAGTAATTAAGCCCAGGTCATTTTATGTGTAGTCTGCTACATTCTCCTCTTCACATACAATTTATCCTGTTTTTTTAAACAAATCAATTTTATTGATACATGCTAATCAAGCATAAATCCATCCAGTGAGTATAATCAACGGTATTTGGTATGATCACATAGTTGTGCATTCATCACTTCAATAATTTTTAGAGCATTTTCATTATTCTAAAAATAATAATAAACAATAAAACACAAAAAGCTCACTACTTTTATCATTGTGATAAATGCCTCTAGTAATGATTCTTGCCTTGAAGTCTACTATGTTTAATATAAATACTGTTATGTCAACTTTCCCTTGGCTGCTCAAGCAAATAACATGCAGGGTCAGCTTAAACAACAGGAATTTATTAACTCATTGTTTTGAGGCTAAAAGAAATTCAAAATCAAAGGGTCATCAAGGCAATGCCTTCTCCCCAAACACTGTGGCATTCTGGGGTTCTGACTCATGGCAAGGTAATGGCATCTCCAGGTTTCTCTCTTCTCTTCCAGGCTCCTTTGATGTTCAGCTTCTGGCTGCTCCCTCTTTGGCTTTCTCTCTCTGTCTGAATTTCATTCTCCTTACAAAGGACTCATTCCAGTAATAGGATTAAGATCCATCCTGATTATGGTGGGCCACACCTTAACTGAAGTAACCTCATCAAAAGGGCCTACTTACAATGAGGTCACACACACACACAGGAATGGGTCACGTTTAAGAACATGTTTTTTTCTGGGGCACCCACAGCTCCAAACCACCATAATCTATACCAATGATAATATGATATGATTATACCTCTGACTTCTACCAGTGCTAATGCCTCTGTGTTTTTTTACTTATAGTCATGAAAATGATCAGTTAGACCTTTGTGAAAATAAGAAATGTATTTTTTCCATCCAACTTCATGGATTTCCTGAATTCTAGCCACAGAAGCTTTGTGCTTCAGTGGATCCCAAATTAACCCTTGATTTAATGGCAAGCTCTTCCTATGATCCTGATAATCCAAAAGAAGTATAATAACTGCTATTTACTGAAGGTAACATACTAGAATTTTCTTGAATCTATAATGCTCTAGCTGTCAAATGCTTTAGCTACTTGGTTTTTCCTTTGAGGACTAGAACTATGTCTCAGGCTATACTTGCTAGTTTGGGTTAAACATACAAGTCACATATATTCTATGTGAACTCTGTGTCAGATTCTCATGCTTTGTTAACCCCAGAAACACTCCCATAGGAAAGGATGGAGGAGAATGGAGGAAGTCTCTACAAGGGTGGATTGGTGTACCATATGCTTGAACAAATCTGCCATATGTTGAGTATGATGTCCATGCTCCAACACTGGCTGTGATTGTATATTTGCTTCCAAGTACAGTTCATGTTTGTTGGCTTTAGTTTATAAAACCCTTATGGATTGGGTTCTGCTTACTGTAGTTTTTTGGGGTTTTTAAAAAACTCATAAGTCATCTAACACACAGATATGAATGATTTCAATTTTCAATTTCAGGAAAGGAGAAACAAGTCTAAAAGGTGCTTTAGGATTTTTTGTGCTGTTTTATTTTTCTTTTTAATACCATGGTGTGCATGTATGTGTGTGCACGCATGTGTGTGTGTGAGAGAGAGAATGAGAGGAAGACAGAGAGTTAAAGAGGGGGGTGGGAGTCTTTAAATAGAGGACACACCCATCTTTCATAACAATAGCCCTCTTTAGTCAGTCAGTCAATATGTATGTATATATGTATGTATGTATGTATGTATGTTTGTATGTATGTTAGGAGGTACCTGGGATTGAACCTGGGATCTCGTATATGGGAGGTAGGTGCCAACCACTGAGCTACACCCATTTCCTAGTCAAGATTTATGGAGGGACCATTACTGTCTGTGCCTTGTATGGTAGATTACTTTAAAATTAAACAAAATAAAGATATTAAAATATTTTGACTATGCACATCAAATACATGGGTTATGGGACACATAATGTAGTATGTATATTTCATATATTTTGGCAAACTAACAAAGCATTATTACCCTGAACTTAAATGCAGCTTTTAGCAAAATAAAAAACAATGAAGGTATTTTCAGATATGTATTTTGGATGTGTTACTAGCATACGATTTTCATAGAGATGAAAAAATACTAACAGGTTTTTTGTTTGATATGTATTCCATACATTCATTTTATTTTATTTTTTTTAAGATTTATTTTATTTATTTCTCTTCCCTTCCCCCCCCTCCCCCACACTGGTTGTCTGTTCTCTCTGTCCATTTGCTGAGTGCTTGGGGCTCCCCTATGCCGGGGACACCCCTGCATGGCATAGCACTCCTTGCGCACATCAGCACTCACATGGGCCAGCTCCACACGGGTCAAGAAGGCCCGGGGTTTGAACCGTGGACCTCCCATGTGGTAGACGGACGCCCTGTCCACTGGGCCAAGTCTGCTTCCCACTCATGTTCAAGTCTCCAGACCATTCAATTCATTTTAATGTGAACCTTTCTGTTACTTTTCTCCAACTTATGATTTGTTCATTTTAATTAAACTTCACTGCTTTCTCTTTCTGAACACAAGAATAAAGAGTGGCTCTTCTCCACATCGACTCGTATCAAGCTAAATCTGCATTATCCTTTAAGCCTAATCAGCATAATTAGCTCCAATTCTTACTCCTCAAAAGACATGGAAATAGGATTTACCAATTCTCAAGAAATGTGGTACCTGTGCCACAAAACTGAGATTGAGCTTTTTATTTCGTGGATGTCATTTGATCTTTGGCAAGTGAGGTACTTTCAAAGTGGCTTTTATTTTTTGAAAACTTTCTTCCAACCTCAAATCAGTGGATTATTAGAACTCTGGCTGGAGAAACCCTCAGTCATTTTGTCGTTTTTTTTCCATCATACGTGAGTGCCAGTGTATTTGTGTGTGGAGGGGGAGGTGGTGGTTGTTCAGAGTAAGACAGTGTTTACTTACTTAGGTATTGAGAAAACTTTAGTCAAATACAGAAGCACTAAGAAAATGAGAAGGTTCATTAAATGGCAGGACAGATTTCAGGGACTAATGGGCAGATGTTGGCTCACAGAGTTTTGCAGGATCCATACAAGAAATGGGGAAAGATCAAAGCCACTGAGCCAGGGCACAGACTTAATTATGCACCTGGTTTGCACGATATAAAACCGAGCTCCTTTACATTTTGAAGCTACTGACTTGGAGCATATCCTTCCTGCCGACCTAAATCGAGCAAGGGAAGCCAGGAATATTTGAATAGAGCTTTTAGAAAATCAGAGAGGCTTCCAGAATATGGGCTTAAGGTTTATTAAGGTTCGTGTGAAAAATATTTATTCTAACAATGTACAAATTCCACAGTTATATTCCTGCATATAAATGTTTGTGTATTATTTCCCAGAAGTTAAAAGCACTTTGACAAAACCTTTAGATTCTCAAACCCTTATGAATGTTCTGCAAATATGAGTGGTATGTCTCCTCAAAGTCAAGTCATATGTATTAAAAATTGGATTTTTATTTTCTTTCATTTTTATTCATTTGCTATATGGTAGTTCCATTGTTTTGGTCTTATTTTTAGTGGAATAATATTCAATGTAATGGTGGTACCAAAATTATTTATAGTAACTACAGTGACTGGTTATAAAAATTGCAAAGAAAATATCCCAAAACCTTTTTTATCAGAACCTAACTGGAAAAGTTTCCTGTTCTATTAAATATGTATTGAAAATCATAAAATTTCCATCTTAGAAACTCCTTTGCAATGATCCACTGTTCCTTATCCATCTCTTTCTCCCCAGTATTAAATATAAATTCAATCAATGAGTGAATTAATGATTGAATGACTTGCACAATTCTCTTTACTATAAAATATCCATGCTCTGTCAGAATTTTGGTGTCTCATACAGGACTAAACCTAGGAGACTTCTGTATTTGAATGCAGAGGATAACATCAGCTGTATAGGTTTGGAAATGTTATTTAAACTCTCTGTGCTTTCTTTGATTTCTTGATCTATATAAGGAAAAATATCTTAAAGTGTTATGATGAAACTTAAATGATTTCTATACATAGAGTGCTTTGTATAATTCTTCAATGTAAGCATGAGTATTTGTTGATATTACCATTATCCACTTTTTGTATTTCTGAGGGTGATGGGAGCAAATAGAAATGCCAACTTTAGTTCATGCAAGATATCCTAAAACATGCTGTAGCAGTTTGATACGGTCTATGAATTCCAAAAATAGATATTGGATTATGTTTGTAAACTATACCTGGGCATGATTAAATTATGATTATAGCTTTGCTTGGGCCACATCAATAGGATGTTGAGTCCCCTTGGTGGGTGGGGACTCACGGATAAAACACATGGCAGAGCAGAGAAGTTAGCTGGAGTTTTGATGCTGGAGTTTTGAGCTGGAGCCCCAGGAAGTAAGCACACAGAGGAGCAGAGCAGCTGAGCCCAGAGAGAATTGAGTGATAGAGTGAAAGAGAGCTGGTCACCTGATAGTCTACAGCTGACCTTGTGGAGAGAGGCAAAGCCTAGAAAGCCTCAGAGTCTACAGCTGACCTTGTGGACAAAACAGGGATGCTGAGCCCAGAGAGAAATGAATCCCAGGAAGAGAGGAATCTAGGAAGCCTGAACCCTGGCAGACATTGGCAGCCATCTTGCTCGAACATGTGGCAAAAGACTTTGGTGAGGGAAGTAGCTTATGCTTTATGGCCTGGTAACTGTAAGCTTCTACCTCAAATAAATACCCTTTATAGAAGCCAACAGAGTTCTGGTATTTTGTATCAGCACCCCTTTGGCTGATTAATATACATGCATTAATCTTAATTATTTTTTAATAATTATGTTTATTTTAGTACATGCTACCTCCTCTCTTTACTTTTTTAAAAATTATTTTTATTTATATCTCTCCCCTTCCCCCCACCCCGCCCCTGTTGTCTGTTTCCTGTATCCATTTGCTGTGTGTTCTTCTGTGTCCGCTTGTATTCTTGTCAGCGGCACTGGGAATCTGCATTTCTTTTTGTTGCATCATCTTGCTGCATCAGCTCCCTGTGTGTGCAGTGCCACTCCTGGGCAGGTTGAACTTACTTTTGTGCAGGGTGGCTCTCTTTATGGGGTGCACTCCTTGCACACAGGGCTCCCCTACACGGAGGACACCCTTGCATGCACGGCATCCCTTGCGCACATCAGCACTTTACGTGGGCCAGCGCCACACGGGTCAAGGAGGCCCTGGCTTTGAACCATGGACCTCCCATGCGGTAGGCATATACTCTATCCTTGAGCCAAGTCTGCTTCCCTATAATCTTAATTTTTGAAAGCTGTTATTGTTTCGTTGGTCTCTTTAAGTATTCTAGGCTAAGACAACAAAACAGGTTTTCAATTGAAACTTGGATTTGTCAACCCACCTAAATAAAGTCAAAAGTACTATTAGGTGCTTTTATATCATCTAGAACAAATATTTTCTTTAGATTTTTCAGTCCCTCCCCTCCCTCATAGAGTAAATGTTACAGTATAATGCCCTCTAGATTAAGAACTGGAGGACATGGGACTTAACTATTAACTCATACATTTCTAGCTGGGGAATATTAGACAGGTGAGTCAGTCTCCCAGTTCATAGGCAGTGAGTGGCAGGGCCAGCAACTGTAGATGGTAGCACCAGTTCTTTCAATCTCACGGGTCTGTTGTGATGTAGATGCTGAAAATGAAACAGATTTAAAAATTAAAATACATATATTTATATTTATGTTTAAGTACTTAGAACTTGAATGCACCCTTTTTCTTCAGTCACATGATGCTCACTCTTGAGGTTGTTCCAGACTTCTAAATCTTATATCAGAATATTAAGTTTTACGCATATTGACTGAAAAGGATGAAGTGGAATCCTATGGTTTTCCTCATTAAATAGGATGGATAATGTAGATCTAGAGTCACCATTGAATAGTAAATTATCTCCTCTACTGAGAACTGAATGTATTTTAGGTTTTGAAAGTGTATAGTGGAGCCCAAAAGTATAGGCAAATAGTATAGTTTTCAATTACATAGTGTGGCCGTTTGGGATTGTTTTATGAATCCCCAAAAGAGAAAGATTGTGGTTTTTAAACTAATCTATTCCTCTGGGTGTGATACCCTTTGATTGCATTCAATTCAGTACAGAGGCTTTTAATTAGATGACCTGTTAAGATTGCTTTAAGGCTTTTGATTTAATGTCAGTGGGTGTGACTCAGGTTGAGTCCCCACCTGCTTGCTAGATGTGATAAAAACACTCTCACTCGGACAGACACAGGAAGAGAGTTCTGCTGTTTTTGATCCTGCTATGTGATGAGGCTCAAACAGCTGAGGCCCCTGGGAAAAATGAGCCATTTGCCTGAAAGCTTATAGTTGACCTCGGGAAGAGAGCAAAACAGCCAAGACTGATATAGATGGCCTGGAAAGAAACAAGCCTTATGCCAGGAGAAAGAAGACTGTAGGATCACTTAAGCACAAAGCCTCAAGAGGCTGGGCTAAGAGGAAAGGGTGAGCCCAGAGGGGGAGGCTGAAGCCTGGACAGAGATTGGAGACCATCTTGCTTCACCACGTGGCAACACACTAGGATAACAGTAGCTGACTTTGGTGAGAAAGCGTCTCTGGTCGTGCCTCAAGTTGGACTTTTCATGGCTTGGGAACTCTAAGCTTTCACCCTTTATAAAAGCCAATAGATTTCTAGTACATGGTGTCAGCAGTACTTTGGCAGACTAATTCCCATAGAAAGACAGTTCTTTGCTTATTTGCAACTAAAATGTAAAGACAAACATCTTATTTAGGAATAGCAATATCCTATTCTGAGCTTTGGGAAATTATAATTAAACTTTCATTAACCTTAGCATTAAAAAAACCAGGAAGAGTCTCAGGTATCTGGATAACTGTTTTTTCTTGAGAAAAGGCATCATTATTTTCTACATTAAAAATAAAGTACTTTTTTTCACAGTAAGTTTTTATTTAGTAGATTTAAAAATTTATTTTTATGTAATGGATTGTGAGTCTATTAAAAAACCCTCAACCATAACACTAAAATTACCTTTGTTTTGGTATTATTGAAAGATTAAATGTGATTCATGAAAACCAAGTAATGTAGACATTATGGATTTAGTGATGCAAAATGTGAATAGAAAATTTATTAACATGCAGTAGTTAAAAGTGTGATTCAATTTAAACTTATATCTAATTGAATCAGAATTCATTGAATCAGAATTTGGCAAGCTTTTTTTTTCTTACTGAAAAAATTTTTTTTTATTTTTAAAAAAGCTTTAGATTACATAAAATTTACATAAAAAATATAGGGGATTCCCATATACCTCAACCCTCCCCCTCCCAAACTTTCCCCCATTAACAACATCTTCCATTAGTGTGGTACATTTGTTACACTGTTGATCACATTTTGAAGCACTGCTATTATGCTTAGTCTATACTTTACATTACGGTTTACACTTTGCATCACCTGATTTTATAGGTTTTGACAAAATGTATAATAGCCTGAATCCATCATTGCAGTATCATGCAGAACAATTCCAATGTACCAAAAATGCCCCTTGTTACAACTATTCTTCCCTCTCCCTCCCCTCAGAACCTCTGGTGGCCATTGCCTTTATTTCAATGTTACAAGTTCTTCCATTACTAGAATAATAATAAGTCTACTTTAGTCCATAGTTGCATTTCCCGCTGATGTTTCTTCCTCAATCTTGAGGATTTGTGGATGGTGATGCCCACACTGCTTCCGGTTGAGAGTGGGCTTAGATCCCATGGGGCAGATGGACAGAACTGTCTTGCTTGTAGTTGCCAAGCTTTTAAATTGTTGACTACACTGTGTTTCCCCAGAATTTCCTAACACTATTTTTTTGACCTTTTAATTTATGCATTATATTTATTTTGAACTCTATTGCAATTGGAGCCAATTCTCCCACTCCACCACCACCTCAGTTTCTATCTCAGTTTACACCATCACCGCAAGTGGTTAGTTTTCCTTAAGGTGCTTGACTAAGCTTTGTTTCTAACCCATTTGTAAAAGAGTAAGAAATAATTTAACTATCCTCCTACTCTGCTATGTCTTCAATTAATTAGGGAAATGGTATTTTTTTCCATGCAACAACAACTTACACGTTCAAGATAATATCTATATATATCTTAATAATATATTCCTTCTTTGGACTTAAAACTATCTCACCCTTTAATCATGAGTTGAAATAATTTTGGGCTTAAAACACCACTTTTTAAAATAAAATTTCTTGAAGTATATCATTCATACATAAACATATATAAACAATAACTGTATAGTAAAATTTGTGAGCTTACAAAACAAACATGCGTATCATTTTACAGAGCTCCCATACATTACCCCACTACCAACACATTGCATTGTTGTGAAATATTTGTTTCAAGCTATGAAAGAGCATCCTCATAGTATTACTACTATAGATCATAGTTAGTGGTAATATTCTGATGATACTCTCATAATCTGTAGCAAATATTCCACAAAAATGTTGTGTGTAGGTGGAGAGGTGTATGGGAATTCTGCACATTGTGCATGATCGTTTTGTAAACTTACAACTTCTCATACATAGATAACTACTAACTACAGCTCATATCTTACGATTGGTATATTTTTTCTCCAACCCATCTGTAGCAGTTTGATATGGTTCATGAATTCCAAAAATAGATATTGGATTATGTTTGTAAACTGGTTTATACCTGGGCATGATTAAATTATGATTAGGGCTTTGATTAGGCCACATCAGTAGGGTGTTGAGTCCCTGCCCCTTGGTGAGTGGGGACTCACAGATAAAAGACATGGCAAAGGACACAGTTGGAGTTTTGATGCTGGAGCCTTGAGCTGGAGCCCCAGGAAGTAAGCACACAGAGGAGCTTGGTCGTGAGGAAAGAGAGAAGGTCCTGGGAAGAAAAACAAGCCATTTGCCTGATAGTCTGCAGCTGGCCTTGTGGAGAGAGACAAAGCCTAGAGAGCCTCAAAGTCTACAGCTGACCTTGTGGAGAAAACAGAGGAGCTGAGCCCAGAGAAAAATGAACCCCAGGAAGAGAGGAACCCAGGAAGCCTGAACCCTGGCAGACATCAGCAGCCATCTTGCTCTAACACATGGCACTAAACTTTGATGAGGGACATAACGTATGCTCTATGGCCTGGTAACTATGAGCTTCTACCCCAAATAAATACCCTTTATAAAAGCCAAAAGATTTCTGGTATTTTGCATCGGCACCCCTTTGGCTGATTAATACATCATCCAATTATTAACACTCTATATTAGTATTATATATTTGTTATCATTCAAGAGAAAATGTTCTCATATTTGTCCTGTTAACCACAGTCCATCATCCACCACTGGATTCCATGTCATACAATCCCATGCTTTATACAATCCATTCAAAGTGTAGCTCTTGTTTTCATTGCAGAATTGTGCTGTCATCACCTTAGTCAATTTCTTAATGTTTTCATTATTCCAAAAAGAAAAACCCCATACCCTATTGTACCTCCTATTGTTATCCCTTAGTATTGAAAAATATCTTCTTGCCGTTGCTGCAAAACATTACAATACTACTGTTAACTCTCGTCCATAAGTTATATTAGTTGTAATTTTCCCATGTATCACCATATCCTTGGCACTCTATAAAAAAATGTACCATTTTATATTTATACTATTAACCACAGTCTTCATCCACCACCAAAATAACTTTGTTATACATTCCCTAGATTATTCACAGCTGACATTTACTTCCACAAACTACCCCTTTCAGCCACAATCACATTTATAAATCAGCAGTGCTAGTTATACACATTATGTTACTTTCAACTCTATTCAATTCCACACTTTTACAATTAACCTTATTAATAATGCTACATACATTAAGCATCAACCCCCATTCTCAACCCACCTTCTATTTCCTAGTAACCTATACTCTAGAGATTACCTCTGTGAGTTCATATTAGTTAGACCATACAGTATTTGTCCTTTCGTGTGTGACTTATTTCACTCAACAGAATAGCCTCTAGGTTCACCCATGTTGTCATGTGCATCCTGATTTCATTTCTTCTTACAGTTGCATAGTATTCCATTGTGTGTATATACCACATTTTGTTTATCCATTCATCAGGTGATGGACACTTGGGTTGGTTCCATATTTTGGCAATTGTAAATAATGCTGCTATGAACATCAGTGTGCATATGTCTGTTCCTGTCTTTGCCTTCAGTTGTTGAGGTATTGCCAAACTGCCTTCCATGGAGGCTTCACTATTCTACACTCCCACTGACAGTGAAGGAGTGTTCCTGTTTCTCCACATCCTTTCCAGCACTTGTTGTTCTCTTTTTTTTTTTTAACAATGGCTATTGTAAGGTGTGAAATGGTGTCTCATTGTAGTTTTTTTTTTAAGATTTATTTTTTATTTATTTCTCTCCCTTCCCTCCCCCCCCCCCAGTTGTCTGCTCTCTGTGCCCATTCGCTACGTGTTCTTCTGTGTCTGCTTGTATTCTTGTCAGCGGCATGGGGAATCTGGTTCTCTTTTTGTTGCATCATCTTGCTGTGTCAGCTCTCTGTGTGTGCAGCGCCATTCCTGGGCAGGCTGCACTTTTTTCATGCTGGGTGGCTCTCCTTACAGGGCACATTCCTTTTGCATGGTGCTCCCTTATGCAGGGAACACCCCTGCATGGCACAGCACTCCTTGTGTGCATCAGCACTACATGTGGGCCAGCTCATCACACAGGTCAGGAGGCCTTGGATTTGAACACTGGACCTCCCATGTGGTAGGCAGATGCTCTATCCATTGAGCCAAATCCACTTCCTGCATTGTAGTTTTGATCTGCATTTCCCTAATAGCTAGTTGTTGAACATTTTTTCATGTGCTTTTTGGCCATTTGCCTTTCCTCTTTGGAGAAATGTCTATTCAAGTCTTTTGCCCATTTTTAAATGGGGTTGTTTGTCTTTTTATCTTTGAGTTTTATGACCTCTTTATATAATATGGATACCAAACCCTTATCAGATATGTGGTTTCCAAATATTTTTGAAACACATTTGAGTAGGCTGCCTTTTTACTTTCTTAACAAAGTCTTTTTATTTTTTAGCCATGTAACTAATTTATTAGGTCCAAGGCACTGATATTTGTTGAAAGAGTATAACAGTGTTACTCCGATAGCATTTAAATATTTGGAATTATTTTTAAGAAATATTCTTAGTAACAACAATTGACAAAATCTTTTGAAGAACAAAAGTATTTAATTTTGAGGTCCTTTTTATCTATTTTGCTCATGCTTTGGGTGTAAGTTTTAAGGAACCACCACCTACCATAAGATTTCGAAGATGTTTTGCTATGTTTTCTTCTAGGAGATTTATGGTTGTAATTTTTACATTTTATATTTAGGTCCTTGATCCATTTTGAGTTGATTCTTGTATAGGGAGTGATATAGGGGTTCTCTTTATTTCTTTTGGCTACAGATATCCAGTTCTCCCAGCACATTTATTGAATAGACTGTTCTGGCCCAACTGGGTGGGCTTGACAGCCTTGTCAAAAACCATTTGACCATAGAAGTAAGGGTCTATTTCTGAGTTCTCCATACAGTTCCCATTGGTCAATCTGTCTATCTTTATGCCAGTACCATGCTGCTTTTACCACTGTAGCTAAGTAATATGCTTTAAAATCAGGAAGAAATTATCACTTACTTTTTACTTTTAATTTTTAGGAGGTACCAGGATTGAACCCAGGATCTCATACATGGGAAGTAGGCACTCAACCACAGAGTTATATCTGCTCCCCAGTGAAAGTTGCTTTTTGTTTGTTCATTTTGTTCTATTGAGCCACATCCATTTCCCTATTATTTATTTTTGACATAGAAACTTCTCCTGTTAAAGCAGGAGAAGATCCTAGACATGCATCTGGACTT
Organism: Dasypus novemcinctus; assembly: GCF_030445035.2. NCBI lineage: Eukaryota > Metazoa > Chordata > Mammalia > Cingulata > Dasypodidae > Dasypus > Dasypus novemcinctus. The sequence continues at coordinate 29,997,138 of NC_080704.1, read as the reverse complement.
TTTTTAATATAGGCAAGGAAACAAAACCCAAAGAGGGTAAACGAATTGCCCAGAAGAAGTTAGTGAAAGAACCTGGACAAGAATTAATATTTCTGAGCCTACCTTTTTTTACGATTGACAGAAGCCATAGTTAAATTGAATCTATCTCTTGATTACTATTATGTGAAGGTATCGTCAAAGAGTTGATAAATTTCATGTGCCTTGAAGAAAAAGAGAAAACTGGTGTGAGTACTTGGGAAATTTAATAGAATAAGTGATTTTTAAATGTGATCCTTTAAACCAAGATTCTCCTAACCAGTAAACCTGTAACAAAATGTTACCAACTTTATATTTTACTCTTATTATGACCATCCAACTGGCAACCATTTTATTAGTAATAAAAATAAAACTTTATTTTTACAATTTGGAAGAAAATAATTTAGCTGATTCATTCCACTCACTGGCAACTAGATTTCTTAGAACTGTAAAAACACCATGATATCAGTGCATTAGTTTCCTGGGTCTACTTTGACAAAGTACCACAAACTGTGTGGCTTAAAATGGTAGAAATGTATTGTCTCAAGTACTGAAAGCTAGACTTCTGGTGTCAAATGTCCAGCAGGGCTACGTTCCTTCTGAAGGCTCTAGGGGATATCCTTCCTTGCTTCTTCTGGCTTTTGGTGGGTCCTGGTGGTCCTTGGCTTGTGGCAGCATAACTCCAACCTCTGCCTCTGTATACACATGGCCCTCTTCTCTCAGTGCATCTGTGTCTTCTGGGACTATGCACCTGTCTGTGTCCAAATCTCCTTTTCCTTTCTATTATAAAGATACCAGTCATTGGATTTAGGTCTTCCCTTAAATCGAGGATGATTTCATCTCATGATCCCTAACTAATTATATCTACAAAGACTCTATTTCCAAATAGGGTCAAATTCTGAGCTTCCAGGTGAACTTGAATTTTGTAGACACTTGACAGGAGACACAATTTGACAAATTACACCTGAATTCATTTTTATACAACTATGCTGAATATATTTACTTGTTGCCACAGTATTGTCCTGGAAGTATTTCCTGTGAATTCACACCTAAAAGAAAAAATGTTACAAGAAGAAATATAAAATCATCCAATGAGAGAACAATGAATGACCCTCATTATTCTTCAGAACAAACTAAAGCAAATATTTAACCCCTGCTAATATTTCTGGATTCAAATAAATATGCCTAATGATTAAACCTAACAATTTGGCTTGGAGATCAAATTAGAAGACGTAAAACAAATCAATGTCAAAATAGTTTCAGATCCAATGTTCAGTATTAAATGATGTATTTTCTTTGCCAATTTTGGGGGGGAAAAGGCATGATCATTAAAACCAGTAGTTTAATTTTAGTATAGATGTAATAACAAGTCTCTTGAATGACTTTGAACATGTAACGGATTCCCTAATTTTAGTGTTATATATATATATAGTTTATCAAGTTGGGAATTTAAGGCAACTCTTAACTGGACTATTTTTTTTAATTGTATTCATTTTGTAAAAATATTACATTCAGAAAATATGAGGTCCCATAAAAATATGGAATGCTTCACGAATTTGCGTGTCATCCTTGCACAGGGGCCATGCTAATCTTCTCTGTATCGTTCCAATTTTAGTATATGTGCTGCCGAAGCGAGCACTTAACTGGACTTATTTCACTTAATCTAAGTATTTAAGTGGAACTAAGTAATTGTTGACATATTCACATCATCACTAAATTATTTGCTCCATACAAATTAATAATATTCTGCTTGGGAAAATTATCTTAAAAATTACCTAGAAAGTATCTTCTAAACCAGTGAACTCTCGCTGTTTTCTTTGAAATTATTATGTAGAATTTAACAACAGGGCCAAAGTTCTCTGTATATTTGATTGATCACAGTTCAATTCTATGCTTTGTTTGCATTACACTCAACACACATTTACATAGAGACCATTTATTTTTACATGATAATTCATAATTAATATATTTTTGCAGTCTGCTTTCCCTCACTGCTCTACTACATTGCAATTTAACATACAGGCTTCTTACAATTGGTAGGGAATCAAGAAGAGGAGTGTTAATTTTAAATAGATACATTTTTTCCTTTTCATTGGCTTTAAAAATAAGTTTATTGTGGTAACATATATATGACATAGGATTTTCCATTTTGACTTTTTCTTTCCATTTTTCTTTCTGTTCCTCAGACTGGATAATTTCAATTGTCCAGTCTTAAAGTTCACTGATTGATTCTTCTGCCTGCTCAAATTTGCAATGAAGTTTTTCATTTTATCCATGTTTCTCTTAACTCATTGAACACAGTTAAGACAGTCAATTAGATTTTGACTAATAATGCTGAAGTCTGGGCATCCTCAGTAATGACTCTTCACTTTATTCTGTTCCTTTGAATGGGCCATATTTTCCTATTTCTTTGTATGCCCTGAGATTTTTTGGTTGAAATCTGGACATTAGAATATGTTAGTGTATTAACTCTGGAAATCAGATTCTCCCCCTTCACCTGGGTTAGCTATTTCTGTTTTCTTTTTATTGGTGAAGGCTGTGATAGTTTATTTGTTTAGTAATTTTTCCAAGTTATTCTTGCAAAGACTGTATTCCTTGATGTGTGTGGTAACTGAAGTTTCTGTTCCTTTAGCTTATATTTAGCTATTGATATGACAGAGATTTCCTTGAAAGCCTGAAGCTAAAAGTACACACCAAAACAAACCATAAAACTCAATTACCTCTCCCAGGCTTTACAGATAGGCTCTGTGCTAGAGCTTTACTTCAGTGTTTAGCTTCCTGTCTAGAGGCTTAGCATCTCCTCAGGTCTTTTCTGAGCTAGCTTCTTGCCCTAGGCATGTTTGTGACTCTCTAAATTCCTAGTATTCAGGGGTACTCCTCTACTTTCCCAAAGAGATTCTCCACAGCCTTTCCTTCCAGGCCCCTGGTACTTTATCATATACATCAACCATGATCTTTCACCCCTGTTGCCTGTGACTCCTGGGCCTAGAAACTGTGGCAATATATGAAACATATTTAATGCACTTAAGACTATTCTATGAAAGATTACCTGGTAATATTTTACAGTGTTGCATAGTACTAGTATATTACTTTTAACCAAGGTGCTGGTGAAAACATTATCTAGAGCAATCTGTTACTTTCATGAAATGATATAAAAATTACCCTGTGTATCTTCTAATTATTTAAATTATGCTTCACAACTCTCCCTGACCTGGTATGTAACAAAATAATTCTAATAGATATGTGATATCTCTCCTCAAGGCTGAACTCATTGATGATGAGCATTGGGTAATATAATCATTTACATAATTGTCTCTAGTTAATTAGTTGTTAAATGCTAAAAAGATTATATATTTAGTTATATACTGTTCATATATATGTGAATACAATAACCAAGATTTCAATAATGTTAATTTGTTATTTTTGGATTAACTATCAATGGATAGATAACCTTAGTATTTCATAAAGTCAAATTTTCAAAGGAACTGCTTTTTTAATGGAGTCTAACAATTGCTTCATGATTTAATTTTAGTAAAGCCCACACATGTTATTAAAGATAAAATTGTGAAGTTTTTGTATAAAGGAAATGAAATGGAATAATTTACAAATTCATATGCTTCACTGAATTGATAACAGGTATTGAAAACTAATCTTTATTTATTCTAAAAGTTAAAGTGTTAACATGAGTGTAGTATTGTCTATCAGAATTGGACAGGAAACTCGAATATGTATTAAGGATAATAAAAGCAAAGGTGATCGATATGATCATTAAAAAAAGTTGTTTCCAAATACACTTTATATTACATGTACTATGTCATATCAATGCATGGTTTCATTTCATTGAATATTTTCTTTTTCAGTGAAGTTGTGAATATGACTTCAATAACAATTATTGTTTGCAAGTATATTTGCTTCATAGGAATACTATATAAATGATATTTATAAATCTGAAATTATAGAAAGTTCTTCAAAACAGATACATATACATGTAATGATTATCAGTTATTAGAAAGAGTGGCAATGAAAAGAGATTTTAGATTTGAGAGATATGTATATGATCTCCTTCATAAAGGGAGAGTTTGAAAATCATATATTCTTATCAACTAATAAGGCGTTTCCCTAACAAAAGATAAAAGCTTTAATACTCAGTACCATGGAAAAAGAAAAACAGTACCAGGACAAAAGTAAATTTAAAAGAGATGCTTTTGTCCCTCTCCCTGAAATATATCTTTACATATAAAACCCTGTAGTATTAACATTAAAGAAATGTACTTGCTTTCCTAGTTTTAAAACACTTTAGAAATTATTGAAGTTAAATATGTTTATTATAGAAAATGAATAAAATAAAGATGAGCCCAAATAAAGATGATCACATATAATAAATTTAAATTAACTGTATGAACTCACTGATATGAAATAATTAGAATAAACAAACATAGAATCTAGACTATAGGTTACCAGGGAATGAGGGATAGAGAATGGGAAGTTAATGCTTAAATTGTACAGATTTTCAATTCGAGCAGGTTGTAAAGCTTTGTTAGTGAATGGTGGTGATAGTAGCACAGTATTGTGATATAATTATCAGCACTGAATTATATATGTGGATGTGGTTAAAAGTAGAAATTTTAGGCTGTGTATGTATGTTACTAGAATAAAAATTTTAAAAACAGGTCTGTACAGCATAGTGAACCCTATTGTAAACAATGAATTATAGTTAATACCACAATTATAAAATGTTCTTTCATGAATTGTAACACATGTACCAGAGTAATGCAAGGTGTTGTTAATAGGGTGGTATACAGGAACTCTGTATTTTATGAATGATTTTTCTGTCAACCTACAACTTTTCTAAAAAAAAAATTAAAACAATACAAAGGGATGAATTTCTGATCCATGCTACAACATGGATGAACCTTGAAGACACCATGTTGAATGAAATAAATCAAACACCAAAGGACAAATAGTGTATGATTCCCTTTATATGAAATATCTCGAATAAGCAAGTCCATAGAAACATAAAATGGATTGGAGGCTGCCAGGGTTTGGTGGAGGGGAGGAGAATGGTATGTTATTGCTTCATGGATACAGAGTTTCTGTTTGGCATGATGAAAAATTTTGGTAACGGATGCTGGTGATGGTAGCGTAACATTTTAAGTGTAATTAATGCCACTGAAAAAATGGTTAAAATGGCAAATTTGATGTTATTAATATATATATACATGTTACTGCAATTTAAAAAACCCAGAAAAGTATTGTTTTCAGACATAACCTAATGTGTCTAGGAGAGAAAAAAAAGAACAGAAAAATAAAAAGTTATACCTTAAATAATCTCATTTAGATACATGGTAAAAAATTATATCTTTCCAATCTTTTTTCCTTTGGTTAAACTTGCATAGAAAAATATGTGGTTGTATAATAACAGCATATACATTTCTTACATATATTTTTTAGCTTAACATCATGTCATAGATATCTTTTGGTGACATTAAATGTTCTCACATACCTTTTTAAATATACACATGCTATTAGATTGTATAAATGTGCCATAAATATTTTAAACAATTCTGTTATATCCTCTTTTTTTGTTTTTGTTTTAAATGGTGCTGCTTTGAACATCCCTACAGCTAAAATTTTGCACATGTGCCTGGTTATTTCTGTAGAATGAACTCCTAAATGTGAAATTGCTGAGCCAAAGGGTTTGAATCATCTTTCGGGCTCTCAAGTACATTGCCAAATTCGACTTCAGAAAACTTTTAATGATCCCGATGATACCATCTCTAGCAGTATAACTGAGGACCATATACCCATACCTTAGCTAACACTGGGTTTGAAACAGGTTGTGATGTACTGCTTTGAATCTTTTCCAAATTTATGAGAAAAGAATGGTGGTTCAAGGATGTTTTAATGTACAATGTTGGGGGGAAACTTCTGGCCCATTGCTGATATATGTTTCTTTGTGAGGGGAATTCCATTGGCCTAACACTCCTGGCTTCTCCCTGTCCCTCATTCACTCTGCCCCACTGGAGATGGAAGGTCTTTTCTGATGGGTGATTGTATAAGGAGAAACTGGTCGTGGCCCAGCTCTTGTCTTGCTGTGCGCAATGGTACATTTTGACCCTATCGGTGAGGCCACCTCAGTTTTCCATCTGCCTGGTCTGGGTGAAGTCATCCTAATTTGAGGGTTCATATTTTAAAAAGTCACTTGCATGTAGTTATAAGCTGTGATCTCCACTATCAACTTTATTTGTAATAAATAGTTTGTCACTCACATGTCCTATTATTTGTCTTACTTACCAGTTGGTTCAGAACTGGGGGTGGGAAGAAGAGGGCTACTAGTTTTAGGACCCCACAAACCCTCCAACTTGAACTCACTTGATTATTTTAGAGATTGAGCATATTTTTATATGTTTAATGATCAGTTGTGAATCTCTGAATTAGTTATGCTATTTATCAATTTTTCTATTACAGCACTGTATTTTAAAAAATAATTTTTAGAACTCTTTCTATAATACTACACACTTACTTTAAACTGCCTTACATTTTAAATATATATTCTACTTAGCCATTAGTCTTTATTTTATTTATGGTATTCTTTTGATACTCTTTTTTGTTTTGTTTTGTTGTTTTTTTTAAAGATTTATTTATTTATATCCCCCCACCCCCCACCCCCGTTGTCTGTTCTCTGTGTCTATTTGCTGCGTCTTGTTTCTTTGTCCGCTTCTGTTGTCGTCAGCGGCACGGGAAGGAAGTGTGTGTGGCACCATTCCTGGGCAGGCTGCACTTTCTTTCACGCTGGGCGGCTCTCCTTACGGGGTGCACTTCTTGCGCGTGGGGCTCCCCTACGCGGGGGACACCCCTGCGTGGCAGGGCACTCCTTGCGCGCATCAGCACTGCGCATGGGCCAGCTCCACACGGGTCAAGGAGGCCCGGGGTTTGAACCGCGGACCTCCCATGTGGTAGACGGACGCCCTAACCACTGGGCCAAGTCCGTTTCCCGATACTCTGTTTTGATATTCTGAAAGTTTTATTTTAAAAAAGATATACTCCAACATTTCATTATTTTCCCTTGTGGTTTCTTTCTTTGGTTTCAACCATTTTTATTAAGTTATTGTTAGAAACTAACCCATGTAGTCTGCTGAAAAAATTCCTAGTATGATCAAATGGCTGGTAAGCGTGATTCTACATAGTTTTTGGAGCTATTATAATATAATTCTAGTCAATTTGATCTACTTGGAAATATAGCAAAAAAAATAGATGTTTGCTGGGAAATTACACTAAATGGTCAACTTCTCTCCTCAGGCAGAAATAAGCAATATATATTTTCTGCTGCCAATGTACAACTTAAAATATCCAATTATAGCACTTAAAACTTATTTGTCTTACTCTACTGGGGACCTTGTAGTTTTGGTCTTTATTGCTAGCACTGAAAACCATCACCTAGTGAACATTTGCTTAGCAAATGAATGCTGCTTGCCCTCGACTCAACGCAGTGGCCTTTGAAAGGTGGCGTCTCCATCAGCAGCCGCTGCCACACCTGGGAGCTTGTTAGAGTCCAAATTCTGGCCCCAACCTGACCTGTGAATCAGACACTCTGGGGGTGGTGTCCAGCAATCTGTGCGTTAACAAGCCTTCCAGGTGATTCTGATTCAGGATAAGGTTTGAGAACCACTGCCCTAGAGGATACTAGATGGATGAACTATAGTCTCCAATCATGACAACTGGAAATTGTTAGTAAAATTCCGTTGAAAGCACTCATTTCTTCCCCAGCTCTTTAAAATGAAAGGTTCTAATATTCAGATGGCAAATGGACTATGTTGGCAAGAGCTTCACACTGAATTGACAATAGTAATTGGATAGCAAAGGTTTAGTGAAACATTTTTAGGATGAAAAATCTGTGCATTGGAGTCCTCCAAGACCAAATCGAATGACTGATTACAGTAGGTCCTATTTTTGAATAAGTAATAATGTGTTTATTATTTATCAATGATAAATATTTTGAATAATTTTGTTATTGAATAAAAATTGGGAGAAATATACAAAATATTTCAAACTACAGAAATGAGTTTAGTGGCTTGTATAAGACAGGGAAGTAAACTGAAAATAAAATCTAAAATGTGGTCAGATTACTAAATCATTGGTGGTCTTAATCTAACATTCCAAAAATTTGGAATCCCAATTGGGTTGGTAGGTAGCAGTATCTATATTTATTTGAATACTCTGTTAAAACAAAAAAGAGAGAAGAGCTCCAATTTCAAGGTTAATCACTGGTTCCATGACTCTCAGTTTCTCATTTTGTTTAAAGATCAGTCCAATGCTATTTGCTATTTTCCAATATTTCTGCAGCAATTTAACACTCGTGACCTCTGTGTCCTTAAAGACCTCTTTTCCTTTACTTTCCTCTCCTCCTCTGATATCTGAGTCACTTTTTATAATTAGAGCCTCTTGTTCCTCTTTCACTTTCCAGTTCTTCACTGTAGTTGCTGTCTGGGTACAATTATTCATGTTTTTGTAAACATTTCTCCTTTGAAATTGTATTCATGCCTTCACTCTTCTAATAGCCAATTTATAAAGCTAATTTTTTACACCGAGTGTCTGTTTCTTTAAGTCCAAATTCTTATAGGGCATCCCGGTTGAATGTGACACTTTAATTCAAATAATCCAGCATTTTAAAAGCTAAATTAATAATTTATTCCCCAAGATCTTTCCCATCCTAACTCCTTATATCTGTCAAAGATAGTATTATTCAGCCAGTCCTCCACCTTTCAAACAGAACAGCTTTCAATTTCCTTTTTCCTTCATCTTATCTAGCTACATAATCCTGAAAAGCTTTCACTCCTTCTTTTCAGAGATCATTTAGCTCTTCCTCTTCTCTTTCTTGTCCACTGCTAGGATCTTAGTCAAAGGCTTCCTTACCTACCACATGAGGGACTGCAGCACATAATTTTCTGCTATCTCATTCTCACTGCCTGGAGATCTGTTCATTTTATCAGCTCCTGCGATATGCCTTTCTTTCCTAAAGGAAATACTGATTTAATCATGCTTTTACCATGCTTAAGCCTTTTACTAGGACTTCATCGCTAACAGGATGAATTCAAGTCCCTAAGCTTGGAATTCGAGAAGCTCCATAATGATACTGGTTTTTTTTTTCCAAATGCATATTGATATATAAAGGGCTTCTGTCTAGGTGAAATCATTTATCTGTTGTGTGTGAAAAAATTAGGAAGCTAGGTCTCTGTTCACAGGCAACGAAGTCGTGATTAAGGCCAGGTCTTTTCTATTTTTTCCAAATACCTCTATTTTGCGTCTTCTTCATCCATCACTCCTCATGGCCTTGAACAAAGAGCTGAGTGCAGCATTAGAGAAATATGAAATGCATTTGATCGTTGTTCTTCATCGGGGGAGGGTCTCAGTTCTTTGACCTTGCAAGAGAGCTGTGAGTCGGCTTCTTGTCAGAAACACCTAAGCATTTATTGAAATCAAATTTCACATCTGTATACCAGCTAGTGCAAAGCGAAATTCACTTGCTCTTTTTTGAAAGACGAAAATGGGAAAAGGTGAAAAAATCCCTGAGCCAAATGCAACAGAATTGGGATTTCTATTTTGTGCCCTGGCTTTGAGCTTAAGCACCCCTCGTGGGGCAAGGCTGCCGGGAGGTCGCCCTGATCAGAGGAGACAGGCCTGAGAAAGCTCAGGATAGAGGATTAGGAGGAGAGTGGAATTAGCTTAAATATTCTTTGCTCAGTGTGTGGTAACAATGTAATTTTTGTCCTTTGGCATAGGACAAAGATTATTGTAGCTCATGTGGCAACTCTCAAATGGATTTTTTTCTTTGCCCTAGGCTTTCCAAAAAAGTGCAAACCCATCATTTTTAGGAGGCTGTTGCTGTTTATTTTATTGCGTTGGCATTTTTTTTTCCTTATGAAGGAGGATCCTAATTTTCTCTCGGATCTATTTAATTAGTTCCATCCTGTCTTAGATCTGATTCCCCCAAAAGCAGAACCCTGGAAGGGACATCGGTACAGGTGGATTATTTGAGAGTTGAGCTCAGGGAGCATAAGCAAGGAAGGTGGGAAACTGAGGCTGGAAAGGGCGAAAAGGCAATAAAAGGTGTGTTAAGAGGAGATTACTGCTGTGGAAGACTGGGTCTCAGTCGCATTGGGGAAAACTCTCAGGTGCTGTGTAGAATATGGCTCAGAGTTGTCCCACTAAGCAGTAGGGGAGCTGACACGTTTATTCACCATTCCTGTTCCCCAATGGCTGAAAGATATATGGGGATGTTAATCCCTGCCATATTTCCCAGCTCCCCTGGATGTAGGGCTAGCAAGAGCCAGCAGACCCAGAGAAAGCCCTGGGGAAGCAGAGAGGCAAATACTCTAGGTGGGAATCTCAGGGCTTGTACAGAAAACTGTCTACTGCAGCTGCAGATGAACTCAGAGGCATGGGGGGTGGTGCTGGGGAGAAATGGCTAATTACTTCCTGCATGTTTTCAATCAACATTTCTTTGTCATTATTATGTGCTGAACAGTGGCAAGGTATTGGAAAGACCGAAGGTGGCAAAGCCAGAAAACCTGCCGCCTGTCCTGGTTCCCTTGCTCTCTTCCAGTTGCCATGTCAAATGATCTCCATCCCTCTCTCTCTGTTTTTCCTGCCAACGCCCTAGCTTAGGCTCTCACCATAATTTCTCACCATAATTTCCCACCAGATTACTGATGGAATCTTAACTGTCTTCCTGCATGCAGTTTTGCCCTGCTCAAAACGTGTCAAAGGCTCTTGTTTTGGATGCCATTGCAGCTCTCTGTGAACCTCTGAATAAAAGGCAAGATCTTCACCTGTGTTCTGGCCCTTGCTCATCTTCCCAGAACCAGTCCTCACTTTTCTCCCCTCCACTTTGCGTATAATATGTGGACCATCAGTGCCAGGATAATTTCTGTTTCCTCAAATCACCAGATGATATATGCTCTCTCTATACATTTTGACCTCCTTTAACAAAATAAGTCTCAGCCCCTCAGCAGCAGCTCCTATGAATATACTTTATTTTCCAGTTAACTCCTTACTGTAAGGCCAGGCAACCTCTTGCAATACCTATCTCTCCCTTTCTCCATCTCTGTATAGTTCTCGCTTACTGTCCAAGAGCATGCTTTATATATCCTTCACATGATGCTTTATTGCACTGTATTGCAGATATTCTATTTTCTGCAACCCCAGGTATCCTGTGAACTCCTTGAAGACAGACTTGTGCCCTTCACGCCTGTATCCATGCCCCAAAGCTGGAAGTTGTGTTCATTCTCAATAATATTAAGTGAGTAGATGTGACTTAATGAAAGGAGACTGCATGGCCTACCGACTTTCCCTGGGACCCACAAACACATCCCATTCTTGGGACCAGGGATGTCAGCCTGGCAGGATAAAAACCCAATGAGCCAGACACAAAAGTACAAATAGCGTATGATCCTGCTGATTCAAAACAATTAGAATAAGCAAACTCAGAGTCAGAATCTAGAAAACAGGCTCCCAGGGGATGGGGTGGGGATAAGAAATGGGAAGTTAAGGCTTAAAATGTAGAGTTCTTGTTTGGAATGATGGAAATGTTTTGGTCATGGATGGAGGTGACAATAACACAACACTGTGCTACTGTGCGTGCAGTTATCAGTATTAAATATGTATCTGCATATGGTTAAAAGGGCAAATATTAGATTGTATATATGTTGTAGCACTTTGATATGGTTATGAATTCCAAAAATAGATATTGGATTGTTTGTAATCTGGTCTGTATCTGGGCGAGATTAAGTTATGATTAGGGCTTTGATTGGGCCACATCATTGGGGTGTTGAGTCCTCACCCACTAAGGGTGGGGACTCACAGATAAAAGGCATGGCAAAGGACAGAGTTGGAGGGTTTTTGATGTTGGTGTTTTGATGTTGGAGTTTGATGCTGAAGCCTTAAGCTGGAATCTCAGGAAGTAAGCCCACAGAGGAAAGAGAAGCAAGACCCTGGAAGAGAGGAACCTGAGCTCAGGAGGAAGCAAACCCTGGGAAGAGAGGAACCCTGAACCCAGAGAGAAGCAAGACCTGGAAATAGAGGAACCCAGGAAGCCTGAATCCTCACAGAGGTCGGCAGCCATCTTGCTCCAACACATGAAAATAGACTTTGGTGAGGGAAGGAACTTATGCTTTTTGGCCTGGTATCTGTAAGCTCCTACCCCAAATAAATACCCCTTATAAAAACCAACCAATTTTTGGTATTTTGCATCAGCACCCCTTTGGCCTACTAATACATATGGTAATAGAATAAATTTTTTAAAAATCCATGGAACTACACAAACCGTGAACCCTAAGTTAAACCATGGACTATAGTTAATAGCACAATTTTTAAAATGTGCTATCATCATTTGTAACAAAAGTTCCACACCAGTGCAAGGTGTTGGTGTGGGGTGGTGTATGGGAATCCTGTATTTTATGCATATTTCTGTAAACCCACAATTTCTCTAATAAAGAAAATCAATTGTCCAAAAAAAAACCAAAAACCCAATTCCCTAGTAGATAAAGGGACTGCTGGTATATTCCTTCCCCTAGTGCATCCAGTAAGCATTCACTGGAGACAGGCTGGCTCTGGTGGGCACGTTTTCTGACATCCAGCTCACACCCTGGTGGAATATCTGTCCCTGGTGGGGAAGGAGCAGAGTTCCTCCACTGGGGTTCACAGGAACTTAAGAGAGGGAGAGAAGGGTGCGGTGCACCAAACACCTTCCAGCGTCAGCACAGATTGAGACCTGCTGGCTCTGGGAAACCGACGCCCACTAGTGGAACTCACCTTGCTCTGTCTCTTCGCTAAGTAACTATAACATCTTTCCATCAGCGCCTGTGTGAGCCAGGCTTCAGCTGGCGACCCGGACACCTGTATTGGAGTGGGTTGCCATCTCTCTAGGTGTCTCTCCTTCTGACCAACAGAGATGATACCCATCACTGCAAGGATCTCACAGAATAAGACATGATGTCTGCCCATAAGGAACTCACAGTCTGATGGTTTTACTTCTGGGGAATTCCATGCCAGATCAGTACATGCAATAACTATAAGTGTCTATTCACTGATGACCTTAGAAAGCGAGTTCTGGACTGGAATATCCATGATCGAGCAAATTTCCGTGGTATTAGCTAAAGGTTTCATTCTGGGTAATCGTGGTCCTAATTCTCTTCAGTGATTCCTGCTGAGTCCCTCTACCACCATCCATATGTCCGGGCCCGCTATCCTCTGACTCTGAGGAACATCTAAAAATTACCCGCCAGATTCCACAGTGGATTAATATTCCTTGGTATTCTCTCCTTTCAATTCATTTTGTAGATGCTTCTAATACATGCCAAAAAAGGCAATGAGATAGCCGGACAAAGGTTTCTTTCTCTCTGCCTTTATTTAGTGGTTGCTTCTCAAGGCAGGAAAATAGCAGCGTTTTCATGATTCTTCATCTTTATTCCCTATATTAGCATCAAAAGGAAGTAAGAGGTCAGTGGATTTATGGCAATGAAAGTGTGTGATTGGTAGTACCATGGGATCTTATTTGATTTGCCAGTCAAAAAGGTTTTAAAAAGGAGGGCTAGTCAAATATGGTAAATCTGATAAGAGCAACAGAAGAATTAGTAGGGAGGTCATTGTGTGGAATAAATGGCCAGTGTGCATAAAAATTTTACACTGTCCTAATGCTTCCTAAAATACGATCAATATTATGATTTTAGAGTTTTATATCTATTATATACTTAACTCTTCTGTGTTTCATTTATTGAAAAATAGACTAGTGATAATGACATTTTGGGTTTCATTATACTTCTTATTGATGTCTATTCTCTTTAAGTGGCAAAGTACTATTTTCAAATAACATTGGAATCAAATATTTTCTAATTGAATCAAATAGGCTTGACTCTTCTATCTATCATGCTAATAGCAACATGGATTAAATAAGAGTACAGAATATTCTGGGCTCAGAAGACAAGTTTCAACTTTGGGGCAGCCAGATGTGCAGAGCAAAACAGAGAGAGAATGCTGGATTGTTGGGTAAGTGATGAAAATGATAGAATCATTTGTATCAAGAACTACTTTGGCATATTTTCTACAGTAGTGGTTCTCAAATTGTAGTTCCCAGAGCAGCAGCGTTACCAACATTCAGGGGTTTGTTAGAAATGCAAATTATTGAGCTTAATCCCAGAGCTACTGAATCAAAACCTCTGCAGTTGGAGCCCAGCTACCTGGGTTTTCACAAGCACCCTGGGTAATTCTGATGCAAGCTAAAATTTGAGAACCACTGCTCTAATCCATTCATTCATCTATTTGCTCATATTTCTAAGTTGCTACTACATGAGCCATTGAGGTTAGTTGGTGCAGAAATAGGGACTAATATATCAACAGCAACCATTTATTGAGAGCTTAGTCTTTGATAAGACATTTTCACAAGTAAGATCATTAAGCCTTTATAATAATCTTATGACTCAGATATTATTTCCATTGCAATTCTCTGAATTCCCATCCTGAGTATTTTGAGAGCGCAATGGAGTACAGGGTAGCACCCAGCTTTGTTGGAGAAACGCCTAGTTTTGGATTCTGCCTGGGAGAATCCAAAGTGGTTTCCCAGAGGAGGGGATATTTGAATTGCCTCAAGTTGAAGGAAGGTTTCCAAAAGGCAGAAATAACTATGTGCCAGGTAATTTTCCAGGCAAATTGTAGTACGTAATTTATCATAACTGCCTGAGGAAATTATTAGCCATCTTCTTCTAAAAATTAAAAAAAACCACTGGGCTTAAATGGATAAGTAATTGTCTAAAGCTACTCAACTTTTAAGTGGCAAGGAAGGGATTTGAACCCTTGCCTGAACCCAGAGCATCTGCAAATCCTCCGAGGTGGGAAAGAATATGAATGGGTCAGAGAGGTTAGGAAGTTATGGGCATTTAAGGAGTATGGAGGTCTATGAAGGGAGTGCTTAGGCCCTGAATGAAACCTGAATGACTGGCACCAGATACCGAGGTATCTAATTACACATGTGATGGGTTCAGATTTTTGTCCTTCCTGGTTAAGAACTCAGTGGAAGCGTATACACAGTAAAATGAGATGACACCTGTAAATTAACATGACCCTACTAACTCGGGGATTGGCAAACTTCTCATGTAAATGACAAGATACTGAAGATTTACTGCTTAGTAAACCATACAGAAATCGGTCTCCACTGCAACTGCTCAACTCTGCGGTTGTAACACAGAAGGCTCTGGTCTATAGGCCGATATGTAAGCGAGTGGGCATATCTGTGTTCCAATCCAATCTTATTTATGGACACTGACGTTTTAATGTCACGTAATTTCCACATGTCATAAAATAGTTTATTTTTTTCCCCCAGCATTTAAAATGTAAAAACGTTTTTAGCTTGCAGGGTATACAAAAAGAGGCGTTGACTGAACATGGCCCACAGGCGGTAGTTTGCCAACCCCTATACTAGCTCATTACCTCAGGACTCTCACTGACTCAGAGGAATTTAAGAGTCAAGGAAATTTTTTAAAGGAAGAGAAATGAGAGAGGTAAAAGAAAAGGGGGAAATACAATTCTGAATAATTGGGAGGAAGTTTAAAATTGTTTTGGTGCATTTATCGCTCTGAAAAAAAAAAACAATCTCCCTCCTACAGACCAGGGCCTACCTCTATGACATCTTTGTGAGATTTAGAAAAATGCCCATATTCCCAGGTAGAAATGTAGCCTCTAAAGCAGAGCTTGAGCTGAATTGTAACCTCATTTGCTCCAATGCCAAATACTTTTGGTCAGTTCACCTCTTCTATGACTGTTAATGGCAGCTCTGCTTTCCTTATTAGCCCAACATGGTTTTTTCTTTTCTTTTTCACCACTCATTTCTGTCTATACCTATCTATCTCATATCACAAGTCTCCCATGAGCAGAATGTAAAATATTAAGGATGTCCTATCTTTTGTTTTTTTTAGGATGTCCTGTATTTACTTCCCATCTGGCAACAACCATTAGTCATCTTCTAGAAGGGCTTATTCCAATCAAATATTGCTGCTACATCTTCTGTCTTTTGCTTCAAGTTTGGTAATACTGCATTAGTCCTTTCGAGAGGACCAACATTCTGACCTGCTATGAAGGGTTAATTGAGGTCACGTTTAGTTAAAAGAATGAATGCTAGAGGAGGAGTTATAACTAAGAATATTGACATCCTCCAAAAAACTCAAATACAGTGAATAATAAACAAGGTGAAGGAAAGAGTGAATCTGACTGAGGAGCAGAACTGAGCATCATGTTTATGGATTGGAATAATGTGGATGGTTGTGTTATATTGGGTTATGTACTCCAGGGCAGGGAGAAACATGTTCTTAATCTTAATCTGTGTTCCTGGATGTGTGAATTTATTATAAATAAGATCCTTGGAAGATGGTAATTTTAATTAAGGTGTGGCCCAACTTAATGAGGGTGGGTCTTAATCCGGGTTACTGGAGGCCTTACAAGAGGACCCAGTAAAGAATAGAGGGACTCTAGGGCTCCTGTGAAGAGAAGCTCAATAATTAGGGGGGGGGAAGATAGGATGTAGAATTTTTTCCAAGTCAACACGTATTCTTTATATAACCTTTAAACCCATCGCTATATGCCATTTCCTAGTAAGGGACCCTGACATTATATTGGGCTTCAAATTTCAGGGAGTTCTGGATCACAGAGTGGTTCAACAAAGGCAATAAAGGAATACTGGTATGGGATACCATTGACAGGGGATATATGGCTGACAGGGAGCTGTACAGAACATATGTCCAGGGTGCATGACAATGTTTGGATATACTCATAGTGGCAACAATTAAAAACCACAGCAGGGGGGGTACTGGGTTCCTGGCCAGTGGTGCTCTGTCATGGTCCCTAGGGGAGCAGCGACAGTCTCCCAGGTGCAGCGGCGGGGACCGGGAGGGAGTGAGGGTTCAACAGTGAGCCCATGACGCTAATGACTATGCTTGTGAGCTGATAAGCCTAAAATAAGAACAAGGCCTAGAGCAGCATTGTGCCTGGGAATTTCCTCCTGTCAGCCTTCATGTTACTCAAATGTGGCCAGTCTCGAAGCCAAACTCAGCATGTAAATGCAATGCCTTCCCCCCAGCGTGGGACATGACACCTGGGGATGAGCCTCCCTGGCGCCGAGGGACCACTATCAACTACCAACTGATGATGCAACTGGAAAATGACCTCATACGGAAGGTTCAACGTGGATCAGCAGAATATCCCTGTCTACATAAAATAACATGACTTTAAAATGCTGTTTGAACTAATGTAAGGGGGAAATGGAAAGGAGAAATGAGTTTATATGGCTACGAGTCTCTAAAAAAGAGTCTGGAGGCTGTCAGAAGGATTGCCCTTATGCACAACTGAGCAGAGTCAGAGAGACAGATAAAGCAGATACAACCCCCAGATATCGGTTCCTTCGAGGGCTAAAGAGACCCATGGGAGTTATGGTCATGGCCGATGGGGTTAACTACCAGGTCAGATGGCTCCTCTTTGGAACTGGTGTTTATGTGTGATGAATCTGGACTCAGATGGGATCTCTCTTCATAAGACTTTCATGCTAATGTGCTGGAGGTGCAGTTAGTGTCGGAGTTTAAGATATATTTAGGGGATTTGAATCTCTGGACTGACAATGTGATAGCCAGGTCCTGAGCCTCAACAGACTCCAGGACCTACAATCTGACTTATTGGGCTCACCACACTCAGCTAAGATGGAGTTGAAGAAGGACAACCACCACACCATGGAGCCTAGAGTGATTACAACTGAAAGTGGGAGGATTGCATCCAGCGTCCATGTGGAATCTGAGCCTCCTCTTGACATAGAGGTGCAATGGACACAACCAATCCAATGTCCACATAGAAAAGGTGGCATTGGATTGAGAAAAGTGGACATGATGGCTGATGGGTATGGGGAAAGGCAGGAAGAGATGAGAGGTGGAGGCGTCTTTGGGACATGGAGCTGCCCTGGATGGTGCTTCAGGGGCAATCACCGGACATTGTAAATCCTCACAGGGCCCACTGGATGGAATGGGGGAGAGTGTGGGCCATGGTGTGGACCGTTGACCATGGGGTGCGGGGGTGCCCAGAGATGTACTTGCCAAATGCAATGGATGTGTCATGATGATGGGAGGGAGTGTTGCTGGGGGGGAGGAGAGGTGGGGTGGGGGTGGTAGGGTTCAATGGGACCTCATATATATATTTTTTTAATGTAATATTATTACAAAGTCAATTAAAAAAAACCTAAAAAAATAAAAAAAATAAAAAATAATAATAAAAAAAAAGAATAGAGGGACTTTTCCATGTGGTGGGAAGCAGAAAGGCAAGCCAAGGAAACCCAAGGATTGTGGCAAGCCAGCAGCAGTATGCTACCAACCCTAAAAGGAAGCAGGCCTCATAGTCCCCAAAACCATGAGACTTAAATTTCCCTTTGTCTAAGCCAAGCCATTGTGCACTATTTGTGACAGCAGCTCAGGCAAACTAAGACAATGGTTAACAGACTGGGGAGACTGGCTATTATCTTAAACTCCCTCCTGTACTCCTGGATTTTCTTTGAGCCCTTGTTATGCATAGCTTGGTCAATGGATTCTATTTTGAAACACCTGAGGCCTAAAAAAATTAAATTGTTTTATCTTTTACATAAATTTGCCAAACTCTATTTCTTCAACAAAGCTGAAAACGTTTGGAAATTTCTTGCTTCTTCCATTCTTGAGGTTCCATTGACACTAAAATAAAAGTCGGAATCTCAATTCAGAGGAGCATCACTGAATTGTAGAATCTGATAGACCTTCTTTCAAATTTAGGCTCCACCCTTTCTACTATGTAACTTTGAGCAAGTTGCTTATTTTTATCAAGCTATAAATTCATCTGTAAATTAGGAAACGTAATTCCTACTTTACAGTTGTTTAGGGGAGGATTGAAGGTGTATGTATATATATTAACTACAAATAGTATAAAGAATAAATTAAAGGTATAATAAAACTTACAAACAGAAAAAATAATTACTTCAAAAATATACTATGAATTTTCAAATGATTATGAAAATGATAAACATTTATTGGTAATAGGTTATCTTATCCTTTGTTTGAATTATTGATACCTTTTCCAGCTCTGAAATGTAGCATTCCTGACATGTAGGAGCTTTGGGAATTCAGACACACTTCCATTTACTTATGAAACCACATACCTCATATAACACAATTATATGTGACCGTATAAGTATTCACAAAATTTCCACTCACAAATTTACAATTATTCTTTCTTACCCAGTGTTTATAACCTTACCTTAAGCATAGGGGAACCAGATATATTATTGTATAATTAGATACAATGCCTTGTAACCTATCCAGTCCCATGAATTTTCTCCCCAATAACTGGAATTTCCCCAAGGAAACAGATTGATAGGAATTAAATTCTTCTCTCTCAGACTCCTAAATTTCCTTTAAATATAACAGAGTAAGGCTCAAACAACTTGATAAGAGTGATTTTATGAGATTGTTCAGACAGAGGAGATGGTTAGCTTGGGAATGAAGGGTCATGCAAATTAGGAGAGTGGGACAGAACCAAAGGTGGGTTTGACACTAGTTCTAATTTAAACTTGGTATGGATTTTAACAAATCACTGAATCTCTCTTTGCTTCATTTGTAATAGGGGAATAATATTTCCTACCATGTGTGTTTATAGTGAAAATGAGTTTATGCACGAATATGTAAAGAACTTAGATATATACCTGCCCATAAAAATGGTTCCATATATGTCAACTATGATTATCATTGTAATATTTACATGGATACCCACAGGAAATTGAATTTCAACTAGAAAAAGAAACCTATCTCTTATTCCCTCTGAAGCTTGCTCCTTCTTTCCTTTATCATGGTTTCCTGACCACATTTTTCCTCATCACACAAACCTAAAACCTAGGAGTCATCTGAAGTTCTTTCTACACCCACACCCTCCATATTATCTTGTCCATTATCATGTTTATGAATTCTACTGCCTAACAATCTCTTGAATAGGGCCTCTTTTCTCTCTCTCTCTCTCTCTCTTTTTTTTTTAGGTACCAGAGGCTGGGGATTGACCCCGGGACTTCATATGTGGGAAGCCAGCACTCAGTCAGTGAGCCACATTGGCTCCCCTGAGATGGGTTTTTATTTTTTTTAGGAGGCACCAGTAACCAAACCCAGGACCTCCCATGTATGAAGTGGGTGCTCAACCACTTGCTTGAGCCTATCAGCTCCCCAGCCTCTTCTCTTTATCTCCACTGTCATGATTATAACTCAGCCCTCATTATTTCTTGTGTTGATACTTACAAATACCTTATATTAGGTCTGGTTGCCTTGAGACTTGGACATTTTCTCTGGTAACTAGCATCCAAGATGGCCCTTGATGATCCTCACCTCCTTTATTCATGATCTTATGGAGGCTGCCTCCCACATTGAATCAGAGTTGTTTATTTCTGACAAAAAAAAATGCATTAGAGATGATAGTGTGTGACATCCCTAGCTAGGTTATAAAAGGCATTGTAGCTTCCTTCTTAGTTTCTTAGTCTCTAGGCACCACACTGTGAGGACACTCAACACAGCTCCATGGAGATACCTACCTAGGGAGAAACTGGAGCCTCTAGCCAATAGCCAGCAAGAACTTGCCAGCTATGTGAGAGAGCCACCTAGAAAGTGGATCCTCTAACTCCAGTCAAGCCATCAGATAAATTAAACTCCAGCCAACCTTTTGAGGACCCTGTGTCAGAACAACTGAGCCAAGCTGTTTGAGAATTCCTGACCTACAGAGATAATGAGAGATAATAAACCATTATGGGTTTTTAAAGCCCTGTGTTTTGGGGTGATTGGTTATGCAGCATCTCTTTTGGGTCCACTAAACCAATGGAATTATTTTTTGAAACCACAAATTCAGTCATATTACTTTCATGTTAAAATCCTTCAATGAGCCCCATTGCCTATAAAATTAAAGTAAAAATTCTAAGTATTTATGATATTTTAATAATCTGCATATTTCCCAGTCTCAACACTATACAACTTATGTCTGCCCCCATGTATACACACTCCTGCATAAACACCTGCAATATATAATTTTCATATTCGTATCTGCTCTTCTTTCTTTTTGGAATATCCACATGAACTCACAGAGTCCTTCTCTGTACAAGTATCAGCTTCACTCCAAAGCCTTTCTGGATTTCTCAAGCACATGTCTTCTAAGCTACCATTATACCCTCACTATATTCCCTAGTACAGTATTTATCATCATTTAAAATAAATTGTGTCAGTCTACTCCCTATTCAACCCCCCCACTCCCCAATCACAGAAGTCCTTTCTGGCCATACCTAACACATAGTAGGTATTTGATAAACCTACTGAATTTTGGAATAGTTTCTGGTGCAAAGTTTCCCTGAAGGAATTCACATATCTCCCAGTTTCCTTTTGGTACAGCTTACCTACATCCTTGAGTTACTTCTTCAGTTTCAAAAATAGGTGTCTCCACATGGGAGAGAATAATTTGTCCATGTGTTTTAGACTGGGGTGTACAAAGACCTTGACTTTGGCCTCAATTAACCTTTGGGTTCTAAAACTCTTCATTGGCCGAGATTATATACAAATTTATGATCATATTGCAATTTCATTTATTTCCTTTGTAATATTGCCATGGTTTGGGAGCTCTCGTTAGTTACTACATTTGATTGCCCCTGTGGAATTTAATTATTTTGATTTTGGCAGATATTTTTTTTGAGGCTTCACAGCTAATGCTTGGCAGGCAATTTGTAAGCCTGAAAAAGAAGATGTTAGCCAGAATTTGAATCTCTTTCATTTCATCGCATATTATTGATTTAAAATATTTAGCATCTTGTAAGATAAATGACATGGATAGGAGTGTCACATCAGTAATTAGGGTAAGATGAACATTTTTTTAATATAATAAAGAAAAATTAACTTATAAAAGAGAAATTATAATTTGTGATGTGAAATGTGAAAAAGTTTATTGGAAAAGAAAATTCGTTTCAAAATTTGACTGAGATGAATGAGTGAGTTGCCAAACTATGTCTCTTAAATTAAATGAAAAATGGCAGTGTGTTTCAGTAAAGATATTGCAACATTCACAAAGCCCTTATTTAAAGATAGCAAACTACTTAAAATCGTTAACTCAGTAGACAATTCATTAACATATTGCTTTCTCATGAAGAGTGAACTGAAGCATTGCATGATCAGAGTGGTTTTCCAAATAGGCAGAGAATATTTTTCTGGTTTTCAGCAGATGTAAAGAATATAAAATCATCTAGCTCAGGGGTTCTTAACCTTTTTTGTTCCATGGACCCCTTACTAAGTCCACACTGTATTTCATATTATTTAATAAATATATCACACCCACACCAACACATCCCCACAAGAATAATGTGTTTTTGAATTTCAATTCAAGCTCATGGACCCCTGGTTAAGAACCCCTGATCTAGCTAGACATAAAGAAGTTTAGGGGAAGAATGTTTCTATAATCCTCATAGTACAAGTGGGATTTTCTTCAAAATGCTAATACATTAGTAGACACATTTATGAGCCCTTAGAAAAATAATTAAAATCTAGTCAATAAAGAATTTAAATCTAAAAGTAATACCTTCTGTAAATGCCATTTTAAAAATTGTATTTCAGATGTCTTGTTTTATCGGTTTATGTGTATATTTTAAGCTGCAAAACACAGCCAGAAATCAATGCAGAACTCAAAACATGTAGGATATGTAGGATTAATGAAAGTTATTATTAAAAAGTTTACATATATAAAAACAGGGCCATGTTTATAAATGACATAAAGAAAATAATGGGAAAATATATTTTGGAAATATTTAAACAGTACTGAAATAGCCATTTTCATGGTTCAGCAAAAGTGACACAGCAGTACTTAGAGCACCCAAAAATATAATTAGAGAGGCTTTCACATTTAGTTTCCTTATCAAGTCATGCATAACAATAAACATTGAGCAAATATAGTACACCTGTTTTAGAACACTTATTAATCTGTATTCAGAACGGCTGTTAAATTGAAAGTTGAAATAACATCAGTGTAACAACTCTGCTTCATTTAATTATTTGTCTGTACTTGAGGCTATTTGAAATGCTTGTAACCTATGAAAAGTTGACTTCTGGCTGTAAACTTTAGAGCAGCCTACTGAATATAAAGGCATTATGTGCTTATGCTCTCATTCTACTTTCATTATTAACATAGAAACACTGAGGTACAGGATTTTATTTTATTTTTTTTAATTTATTTTTAAAAATTACATTAAAAAAAATGAGGTCCCACTCAACCCCACCGCCCCCACCCCCCACTCCCCCCACAGCAACACTCCCTCCCATCATCGTGACACATCCATTGCACCCGGTAAGCACATCTCTGAACATCACTGCACCCCGTAGTCAATGGTCCACATCATAGCCCACACTCTCCCACGTTCCATCCAGTGGGCCCTGGGGGGATCTACAATGTCCGGTAATTGTCCGTGAAGCACCACCCAGGACAACTCCATGTCCCGAAAACGCCTCCACATCTCATCTCTTCCTCCCATTCCCCAAACCCAGCAGCCACCATGGCCACCCTTCCCACACCCATTCCACATTTTCTCTGTGGACATTGGATTGGTTGTGTCCATTGCACATCTATGTCAAGTGGGGGCTTAGATTCCACATGGATACTGGATGCACTCCTCCTGCTTTCAGTTGTAGACACTCTAGGCTCCATGGTGTGGTGGTTGACCTTCTTCAATTCCATGTTAGCTGAGTGGGGTAAGTCCAATAAATGAAAGCGGTACAGGATTTTAGACAACTAAAACATAGTTAAAATTCGGATTAGTTTTAAAAATATGAATCGGAGCCATTTAATGATTACCCTTTTACTTTTGGGCTATTTGAAAAATGCATAGAATATTACAGGAGAAATAGCTCTACTTCGTTCACTTACGCATTACAAATGTCCACAGTAGTGCCGGGTATGTTAGTTGGTACTTAATAAATATTTGATGAATTAATTGAATGAGGAGATAAGCAGGCAGCTACATCTATAGTCAATGACTTAAGGATTATGTGATGATGGTTAAAATGACTATTGACCACGAAGTCTACTTTAAAAGGGTAAATACATATTTTGATGTTAGGTGAGAAGATTTCCATTTAAACTAATTTTTTCAACAATTAATAGTTGAGTGCCACTACGTCCCAGGCAGATCCACTAGACTATAAATCTCTAATTTCTAGAAAATTAGGTGGTTCTAGTTCAGATTATCCTACTGTTACCAGAACTTTTCCACTGCCAGAGAGACTGGATAGACTTTATTGGATGGACATATCAGCACATGCATTTAGGTATTAGAATATTTACTGCACCTCAATGGTACCCTAAAGCCATTAATATTTACTGAACTTATTTGGCATAAATATTCAAGTAGAAAGAGGAATCAAGCATGAGTTTAAATTAGTAACATGGATGACTGGGAGAAACATGATTCCATTCACCCAAACAAAGAATCTATAAGAAAGAGCACATTTTAAGAAATCATGATGAATTCAATTTGATGTAGATTAAGTTTGAATTGGGGCTGTCTGAAAGAGAGTTAAAACAATTTGCCACTCAAGAAGGCTGTTTGTGCCCTCTAATAGGTATGGCTCATTTATAAGTTTCTTTCTTGAGGGTCATGCTTCACCAACTTCTCTTCATTCTTATCCTTCATATCCATGGTGTAATTCTGCCTGGCTATTGCTTTTACATATCTACTTATCAATTTATCAAATAGCCTTGCTGCTAAATGCAGAAATCACTACTCATCTTACTTAAGCATTAACCAGCAGACAATTATCACAGTGATAAAAAGACAAGCTAAGAAACATCTTTTAATACAATACCAAGCCAAGTTCATTCACATGTGTAATTCAATTTTTTGAGTGGCTTTATTGGGGCATGTTTTACATATGACAATCTACCTATTTCAATTGTGCAATTCAATGATTTTTAGGAACATTGCCTAGTGGGCAACTATCACCATGAATCAGCCTTAGAACATTTCCATTCCCCCAATAAGATTCCCCCATGCCCATTTATAATTAATTCTTATCTCCCATCCTATCCCCTGATAACCAGTAATCTACTTTGTATCTCTATTGCTTTACATTTTCTGGATATTTCATGTAAATGGAATCGTACACCCTGTGGTCTGGTGTCTTTCACTTAGCGTAATGTTTTTGAAGTTCATCCATGATATAGCATGTATCAGTACTTCATTCTTTTTTACGGCTGAATAATATTCTATTGTATGGATACCCACATTTTGTCTGTCCTTTAACCAGTTGATGGACATTTAGGTTGTCTCCATTTTTGGCTTCTGTGATCCAATTTATCCTTCAAAGTACTGTTTGAAGCAGTTATTTTTACTCTGATTTTGCAGATAAGGAAACAATATCATCAAAAATCAATAGCAAGCAGCAGAAATGAAAGGTAGGGTCAGTCTTTCTTTATTCAAACATAGCCATCTTTTCATTACATCACATTTGCCCAAGAAGCATAGATTAGCTATTTTGGAAACCTGGTTGGTGTGTGAGGATATGTATTATAGAAATGAATGTACAGTTGAGGCAAGTTCTCTAGATAACTATGCTCACACCAAATGCTGAAATCTGACTGTGGTACCCTTCAGGTGTTTGTTGGAAAGTTCACAATGAGCCAAAAACAGCCCAAAAGTCCTGTCTTTTACCTGAATGTACAGCAAGAAAGATCAAAGCTAGGCTGGGGTTAGAACTAACACTACATTGAGTTAAAGTGAATTAATTCTGTAGGATTCCTCTAATCGCTGGGAACTCTCAGGGTTAATTTGCAACTAGCTGATTCAGCTAGTTCATCTCCTCTGACTATACTATAAAAGTCCAGAGAAATAGTCACCAAATTCGTATGCAAAGGATAGGAACAAAATAATACCAGTGTAGGCTGGCTTGAACCATTATTCAGTTTGTCAGGAACAGAGGAGAGCCATATTTACAAAGTATCACTTCCTCCCACAACTCAGGCTTCCAGGGTCATATCCAAAGGACCTAACTTGGCTACCCATCTGTCCTCTTGGAAATTATCTGAATGGAAATGGGGTCATAATAACCATCCTTGTTTGCTTATCTCTCCAGGAAGGACTGCGTAACTTTCTGACAGCAACCCTCTACAATAATTACTGTATTAACCTGATAAAGTTGGAATTCTTGAAAATATTGTTGATTGGTCAAGCCACGGACAATACCAATGAACTGTAAACCCTTAGTCCAATTTAATGTTCCAAAAAAGAGATTGGCATTTCACTGAACCATATTGATCAGTCACACAATCCTTACCGCTTTCTGATTATCAGCTTTAGATAGACTCACATATAGGCTCAGCTCCAAAAGTACTCTTTCCTACTGGCTTTATTTGACTATGCAATTGGTGACACTTCATTCCCTTTGACATTCCATTACTCTAGGTGTTATGGCCAAAGCCTCAATCTTCACTCAAGACTACCTTCCCCCCAAGTAGAGTCTATCATCATCCTCACCAATAGTTACTCTTATCACTTGCCTTACCCTTGACAGACTAAGATTACTCAATGCACTGTTCTCTGGGCAAACTTTGTTGAAATGAACCTTTGTTGGGTGAATTAGAGATTAATATAAATATTCAGAGAGGAGCAATGAACCAGGTAAAGCATTCCCACTGTTTATTCACAAACAACAATGTACTTATAAGCTTGTTGTTTGAGACAGACATCAAGAGAAAGGAAATGTTGAGTTGAATGCTTACCCTAAATGTATGTACACAAATGTATGCACAATACACCTATAGTTACATATTTTGAGAAGTTATAAAATCTATTGTATAACAAATTATACCAAGGAGTTTCTGGAGATTACCTCATATTAGCAGATAGACATGTTCTTGCTCTGGTTTTTAAAATGAAGGCATTGAAAGATTTGTGAAAATAGTCAAAAAAACCTTCTCAATGATCAGAAATTCTATCAAAATTTTGTTCCAAAGCCAGGTTGTCAGAGAAACATAAATATTTATTATGTTTCTTCTAACCATCATAAACAAGCATCTAGGGCTTTACCAACACAGCCAAAGAAATTGGCATATTGCTGTCTTCAAAACATGAATGGGCTCATTCATTGAAGGATTCTTGTTTTCAGAATTTGTTTTAGGAATGGGAAATCATTCTTGGCAGGATATAGGGAGCACACATTTAACTGGCTAATATTCACAAATAATACCACTGCAAAGAGAATTCGAATCCATATAGGTCCATGTCTTCTCTTAAAATAAAGAGTTTATGCAACTCTATATATCCCTTCCCACTCTAACAAAGAGCTGA
This sequence comes from Dasypus novemcinctus, assembly GCF_030445035.2. Lineage (NCBI taxonomy): Eukaryota > Metazoa > Chordata > Mammalia > Cingulata > Dasypodidae > Dasypus > Dasypus novemcinctus. The sequence continues at coordinate 29,969,729 of NC_080704.1, read as the reverse complement.
GTCCAAGGATATGTTGCCTGTGCCCATTCTTTTGAATTGTTACTGTCCATATTTTTGTTGACCAGTGTAGTTTAATTTACTTCAGCAGTTGGTTAGCTGATTTATCTCTAAAAATAAAAAAGTCTTTCCCTTATGAATAATGCAAATCTTTGTGGGTAATAAAATTGCATCTTTGGCGCTCTCCGCAGCCAACTGCTTCTTTCAAGTAACAGATTCCAATTCCTGGGTCTGACATCTGGGATAAAAAAGTAAAACCCAAGGTTTGTTTTAAACAAACTTTCATTTTCTCTTCACAGATGCCAGGATTTGCTTTTTATTGTTGTTCATCAGAAAATAGAGTAGCTAATGTTTTCTTCAAATTCTGTGTTCTGGCCATCTATTTGCATGCTGAAGTTTAAAGAGGAACTCAGCAGGAACAGAGAGCTCTAAATAAATTACTTAGATTTGAGAACATCTGCATCATTTGGATAAGAATATATGTGTATTTTTGTCCAATGTAGAGAAAACAGCTAATTTTCACAATATATGCTTCTATCATCTATTGAAATTTATTTTCAAAATTAATTTTGCATAGATGAGATACATTTCTTTTTTTCAAGGAGCAATTTTTATTTTTAATTGTTTTCAATTATATTATTCAGATGAGCCTTAGGTAAACTTTAAATATCCATATTTAAGTGGACCCAAATTATTTTACATTTTTTAATTTAGGAAGAATATGCACAATTAACTTTTAAAATTTTGTATGGATAGATTTTTCAGTATTTATCTATTTTTCACTTGAATGGATAAATGAAGAAGTCATTCCTTTCCTTTAGCACTATCTATCCTATTTAAACTTTTATAGGATTCTTCTAATGTTGGCTTACTGTCTAATCTAGTTTTAATTTACTTAAAAAAATAGACCAAAGACTTTCTACTTATATACTTAATACATTGGACCGTCTCTCTCTGTTAATACCTATTTGTTATATAGACCAGGAGTTATCTCCCACTCTTGAGGGAGATCCATTATTGACTCAGGGTTCAAAGGAAGCATGGGATAGAATACTGTCTTATGGTACTACTGCTTTTAAACCTGTTGGAGTTCACTGTATATAGCATACTCTTAATTATTTTTATTTTTATTTTTATTTTTTTAGGTACTGGTGGCTGGGGATTGAGCCTGGGACCTCGTATGTGGGAAACCGGCACTCAACCACTGAGCCACATCAGTTCCCTGAGTTGTTTTTTTCATTTGTTTTGCTTGTTGTCTGTTTTTGTGTTTTTAGGAGGCACTGGGATCTGAACCCTGGAACTCCCATGTGGGAGGCAGGTACTCAACTACTTGAGCCATATCTGCTCCCTCTTAATTATCTTAATTTTCCTTTTCGCTGTTCCTCAAAAGTACCTATTTGTGTACCACTGAGTATAGAATATGTTTAGTAATGAGGTCTGAGCTACACTAATGTTTCATGCCAAAATCAGTTGCTTCTGACTACCATTATAATATATATCTTGTTCAATCCTAACTTTAAAATACAACATTTTCCGATATGGGCAGTATGAAATTACAAGTAGATTTGCCAATCATGAAGCAATTGACATCCAAAGGTGCCTGAAAAGACATGATTTCTTGTCCTATTTTGGGCAAAGGCATTTTGTTTTGTTTTGTTTTAAATACATTTTTTATTGAAGTATATCATTCATACATGAACCTGCATAAACAATGAACATGCACAAATCTATACAAAGTGCATCATCAAAATATTACTCCTAACTATAGTCTCTCTTACATTTGGTGTATTTTTCCCCCAACCAATCCTATTTTTTTAAAAATATTTTTTTATTACAGAGGTTGTGATCTTAGAAAACAATCATGCACATGTGTAGAATTCCCAGACAAAGTCCCTTCACCAATGCACTACACCGTGATGGAATATTTGTTACAGATTATGAGATAATATCATCAGATTGTTACCACCAACCATGATCCATAGCGTATATTTGGCACAGTTTTTCCATATCTCCATTATCAACACAGTACATCTTTGGCATACATGCATGAATATTATAGTTGCACTGTTAACCACAGTCCATAGGTCACTCCAGTTGTAGTATTCCCATGCTTCTTCACATTCCCACCACCCTGCAATAGTCATGTACATCCACTCTAGCTCACAGAAGGACACTCTTGCATCTGTACCATCAACCACAATTCTCATCACTGTGTTGTTCAGTCCCTAGATTATTCTCTAGTTTTCTTTCAATTGACATTTACTTCACAGACTACCCTTTCAGCTACAATCCCGTTTATTTTATTTTTTTTTAAAGATTTATTTTTATTTATTTAATTCCCCTCCCCTCCCCCGGTTGTCTGTTCTCTGTGTCCATTTGCTGCGTCTTGTTTCTTTGTCCGCTTCTGTTGTCGTCAGCGGCATGGGAAGTGTGGGCGGTGCCATTCCTCAGCAGGCTGCTCCCTCCTTCGCGCTGGGCGGCTCTCCTTATGGGTGCACTCCTTGCGCGTGGGGCTCCCCCACGCGGGGGACACCCTTGAGTGGCATGGCACTCCTTGCGCGCATCAGCACTGCGCATGGGCCAGCTCCACACGGGTCAAGGAGGCCCGGGGCTTGAACTGCAGACCTCCCATGTGGTAGACGGACGCCCTAACTACTGGGCCAAAGTCCGTTTCCCTACAATCCCGTTTATAAACCAGCTGTTACTCACTATAATGCATTACCATCAACTCTATCCATTTCCACACTTCTCCAGTTGAGTTAATTAAAACTTCTACATACATTAAGCATCACTGGTTCTTCTCAACCCTCCTCCTATCTCCTAATAACTAGATTTAATTCCATGCATTTATTCTTCGTATTAGATTCACATTAATAAGACCATGCAATATTTGTGCTTTTGTGTCTGGCTTACTTCACTTAGCACAGTGTCTTCAAGATTCATCCATGTTATCGTTATGTGGCCCAATTTCATTTCTTCTTACTGCAGCATAGTATTCCAATGTGTGTATATACCATATTTTGCTTATCCATTGGTTGATGGACATTTGGGCTATTTCCATCTTTTGGCAATTGTGAATAATGCCACTATGAATATCAGTGTGCAGATGTCTGTTCGTGTCATAATTTTTAGTTCTTCTGGATATATTTCAAGTAGAGGAATTGCTGGATCATATTGCAGTTTTATATTTTGCTTCCTGAGGAACTGCCAAACTGTCTTCCACATAGTATATACCAATTAACAATCCCACCAGCAGTGAAGGAATGTTCCTATTTCTCCAAATCCTCTCCAGCACTTATTGCTGTCTGTTTTTATAATAATGGCCATTCTATGTGGTGCTAGATGATATCTCATTGTTGTTGTTGTTTTTTATACCAGTTTGGTGACTTTTGATTGATCCCATTTTTCACAGCTCTGTGTAATACAGAGCAGATTTACTTCCTCTGGAAACAACCCAAATACTTTCCTTTCTGGCATATTAATCTTGATGATAGCAAAGCATTTACTGCATGTGGGTAGAATGGATCCAAAAAAACCCACTCATGACACTAGGTGTTAACTATTACTGCTGGGCCCCTATAGATTAGTCCCTAATAGGATTCTTCATTGAACACTCCTTTATCACCGGCACGGTTCTAAAATAGTATATAAAGGCCCCTAAGTTGTGAAGATGTATTTATGTATGTGTCTGTGGTTCTGTGTCAGATAGTTTAAGACCTGTTTTTCCCTGTGGGAAATAAGACAAAACACAAATAAACCAAAATAAACAACTCAAACCAAGACAAACCAATCATTCCTTGCATTTTGGTTTAGGAGGTAGAGGAGAGCTAAAGGAGAAATACGTGTGGTATTTTTTCATGATGTATTGACAACTAAATTCCATTACCTGTGGAACTAGTCCACATTTTCTGCAGACTAACCCAGCCAATTGAGGTCGTGTTTGATGTGAGAGAAACAAAGAATTGTGTGGGTGTCATCAGGCATTGAAGGAAGTAGGACCCTTTAACTTACCTTCATGTTTGAGTTTTTTAAAAAAGCAAAAATAAATTTACTTTTTACTTCTAAAGAAATGGTGTGGTGCTCCTCTCACTATCTCACAATGCTACTTCCCAATTCACTCGGTGTATTTGTCAGCCAAGGGGTGCTGATGCAAAAGACCAGAAATCTGTTGGCTTTTATAAAGGGTAATTATTTGGGGTAGAAGCTTACAGTTAACAGGCTTACAGTTAAAGCATAAGTTACTTCCCTCACCAAAGTCTACTGCCACTTGTTGGGGTAAGATGGCTGCCAACATCTTCCAAGAGTTCAGGCTTCTTGGGTTCTTCTCTTTCTGGGGCTTGCTTTGTTCTAGGCTCAGTGTTCCTCTCCTCCCGGGGCTTGCTTCTCTTTCCTCACAACCAAGCGCCTCTGTGTGCTTACTTACTGGGGATCCAGATCAAGAGTCCAGCATCAAAACACTCCAACTCTGCCCTTTGCATGCCTTTTATCTGTGAGTTCCTACCTACCAAGGGGCAGGGACTCAGCACCCTACTGACATGGTCCCATCAAAGCCCTAATCATAATTTAATCACATCCAGGTACAGAAGAGTTTACAAATATAATCCAATATCTATTTTTGGAATTCATAACTATATAAAACTGCTACACTCAGTAACCAAGGTGATGGGATCAATGGTGAAAAATGTGGGTTCTAGAGTTGGGTTTGTGAGGAAGTCAATATTGTGTGATGTATTGTCAAATTCCATAAACTCACCAAGCCTCAAGCTTAGTTATTAGCATCTATATAAGAGGAAAATTATAGCACTTATCTCTTGTTTTTGTTTTATACCTTTAAGAATTAACTGAGAAAATGTATGTAAACACTCCAAACAGTGCATAGCATATAGCAATTACACAATACCTGTTAAATAGTATTATTGACACCTCTTTATAACATTATTTTAATATTGTATCTACAGAGGAGTCTTCTACATATGTACATACGTACTTATGTTATGTGATCTATTTGTTGCCAGAGGCAAAAGAAGACAAAAATTATTCAACAACATCTACCAGCAGCCATTTTTATGTAAGGTTCATTAAATGACATTTATTAATAACATCCCTCTGGACATTAGAACTTAGTTGGAATGCACAGTAAATTTTCTTGTTGCACTTGCACTATTAATTAAAGTACTAGTTCGTTTTGGAAGACAGTTTTAAACATCTGGAATGGTCAAATTAGGAAATCTCTTTTTCCTTCTCGTTGTTGCCTTTTTCTTAATTGCGGTGTGTATTTTGCATCTAGAGAGACATTGCTAGGGGGAGGTTCTTAATCCTCCTGCCGATAATTAGATGATTGTAAACAAGATAATTAGCATTTGCCTTTTTTTTCTGCAGCATTGGAAGCAAAATGAATGTGAAAATTAGAAAGATTTTCTACCTTTGTGTCTTTCACATCTTGTTACATTCGTGGGAAATTCGAACAACAAATAGTGAACTCAAAAACCAATTCCAAAGAAAACATATCAGTGTGGTTTGATGCAAAATTTGAGATTCAGGTGTCTGGATAATTTAAATGTTCAATCTACGATTTGGTAAAAATATGTTAGCCCTATTTTAAGCCTCTAAACCCATCGAATCTCTACTTGGCAGACACCACTCTTTTATGATTATGTCTAATTAAGCAAAAAATAATCATAAAATGATTCAGTTGTTTGCAGGTAGCATAGTAATAAGCAATGTGATCCCTCTGAAATTTGACCTTTGGGAGCGAGCAGGGCAGGTGTGGTGGAAAGATATTCTGCAGTCCATTTTGTTACTCTTTTAAATATATTTACAATGATTGATTTCTTTTCTTGTTTCCATTTATGATCACAGTAAAACAAATAGTTGCATTTCTTGTTCTAAACTTGAGCCTGAAAATGAAATTAATATCTCTTATTCTTTCTGCTCACTTCATTCTCTCAAAATCTAACTTTATTATATATATCAAGGACCAATTATATCACAAAAATAGATACTGGGAATTCAATAGAATATCCTACAGGAACATGGTATCTCTCCCAGGAAACGGGTATTAAATGATAAAAATATTCCATAGCAGTGACAGGACAGAGAAGGGGGAAATGATAACTCCGAAAGAAGGCTTGGCTCTCCATTCAGGTGGAAGAGGGAGTGCAAAAGGAGAAAAACAATCTCAGTAAAACACAGCTTAAACAAGATGATTCCACAATGTGTACACCACAGGTTGTATAGCTGGATAAAATATTGACTGGCAGCTAGATGGCTAGGGAATTATAATGTCATGGTAAGGAGTTGGGGCTTTAATCCTAGTCCTCTATAATTCATAAAGTCATTAATGTTGTTTCAAAAATAATTAATGGCCATTATATATAAGGCACTGGGCCAAGCCTTGGGGACCAGGAGGGAAACCAGATAGATATGCCTCCAGCCTCCATGAGACCTGTTAATTTATTTATGAAAACTATTTTAAAGTTCTAGTTACCATTTATTTGCTAATCATAACAACAAAGTGGAGGTTGTTTCCACCTCTATTGTAAGTGTGCAGAAATGACAAGGCAGAGAAAGTAAATGCTTCTCCCTACAATCACACTCTTAAGAAAAGGAGACTCTAAAAGGCCTTCTCTTTCCATCACACTAAACTTCCTGCAGGGCTTTGTTGATGGGTTCACTAGTAGAATTGGAAATTATAAGATTCTGAGGCATTCAGCAATTAAAGGTTATTGATGAGAAGTTTAAAAAGCCATCTAATCTCATTCTCTCATTTTCTTCTCATGTCTGAGGTCCAGTGACACTAGGGGACTGCTCCAGGCTTGAGCAGTGGAGTATATCTCAAGTCCCCCAATTAGGATTCTTTTTCTCACACTTTACACTTCACATGAATTCAGTCATTCTAGCTCCAAGCTCTGGAAATAGTAAGCAAAGCACATGTAGGCATTTTGCTCATGGTGCTTAGAGTCTAGTTGGAGAAGACATGATAATTCTTGGGGTAAGACAGCATTATGTTTTACATTTTCCTAGGAAACTGGCCAACTAACTGAAGAGGGTAAGACAACCCTTGAGATAAAAGATTGCTATAAATATCTTCCTCTGAAACCTCACAATTGCCAATGACCCAGAATAAGACTGATTTTTTTGGTGGAGTCACCTTTGTGTTTTCTTTTCGAAGAATCCATGTGACATTGCCCATCCTTTGTTCCAGCCCTATTGATGTGGGCTATGGGTAGGAGGCTGTTCGTCCCTTCGTAGATAACCTAAGCAGTCTGTGTCCTGACTTGTGGGTGTGGGACGGTAAGAGGCTGCAGTCCTGCCCTTGGTGACCATGGCAACGACTCCAGTCCCAGGAAGCAGTTTAGCAATGCAAACTCTATAAACTTTAAATATTCAGGGAAAGTGCAAACCAAACGTGCTAAAAGCTTATCTAGAATGTATAAGGTCCGTGCTAAAAGCTTACCTAGGATGTGGAAGATATATACTAATTCAAACCTATTGAGCACTGAAAAAAAAAATGATTTAACCCTTACCATGTATAAAAAGAACTTGAAAATCTTGTTTGAGGCTCGGGTTTGAAACAGAAAGCTCCCAAGTCCAGCCGGCTGTCAGTAAGTCATTTTTCCTTCTCAAAATCATTCCTGAGTCCTGGCCTTTCTATACGCAAATAATTGAACCTCACTCAACTTCTACAACATTTTTGGGGGCTTGTCCAGAATTGTGAACTAAGGCCAGAGATAGTAGCATTTTGCTGCCCCTTCCAAATCCCCAAGGAAGCTGGGAGGACTCGGGTGAACCCCAAATCTGGGCACCCCTGGATTAAATTTAATCCAGAAAAGATGTGGGCTCCACCAGAATCTTACCAACGAAAATCGAGGGCAATGGAAGGACTGAAGAGAAAGATTCTGGAAATGAAAAAGAACTCCAAACGTGGAAGACGGTAAGACTCCCTGGGGGAGCACAATCTGGAGAACCCTAGCTTTAATTGCTAAGGAGGAGGCTGATCACCTCCCGAGAGAACCCCAATAGCCCCAGAAAATTGGGGGGAAGCTGTTCTCTCTAAGTCTAGAAAAAAGAGAAAAAAGGGAAAAAGCCTGGTGTTTTAGGTTTGCCTAACTCCATGTTGGAATCTAGTACTGGTCTTATATCCACTGAAGGAGTGGAGGCTTGATTATAGTAAGAAGGGATGTTTATAGGTTCGTGGCCTAATGTCCTGGAAATTGGTCTGGATTTTTAAAAACTTGGTTACAGTGTTGTAGAAGTTGAGCGAGGTTCAATTATTTGTGTATAAAAGGGCCAGGACTCAGGAATGATTTCAAGAAGGAAAAATGATTTATTGACAGCCAGCTGGACTTGGGACCTTTCTGTTTCAAACCCGAGCCTCGAACAAGATTTTCAAGTTCCTTTTATACAGGGTGGGGAGTCAAATGGTGCTTTTATCAAAGAAAACTACTTTGTTAGTCAAGTCTTTGCCTGATTATCAGATAGGTTTTGAATTAACCTATCGCCCACATTTCAGGTGAGCTTGAATTAGCATCTTGCCCACATTCTGTCTGGATGCAACTTTGAATACACATTCAGTTTTACATCCTTTCTGAACATTCAAAGCCCATATCACTTAACTGGATTTCTAGAGACTAGGCACACTTGGATACAGAATTAGATGATTTTGAATTTACGCATAGGCTATATTTCCCATTCAAGGCCAAGTGCAAGTTCCCTTAAATTTTGGCATCACCACCATCAGAGTTTCCCTGGACTGACTGGTATGTATATAGAGTTTGCATTGCTAAATTGCCTCCCAGGACTGGAGTTGTTGCCATGGTTACCAAGGGCAGGACTGCAGCCTCTTACTGTCCCACACCAAGTCAGGACACACAGCTTAGATATCTCCCAAGAGACAAAGAGCCTCCCACCCATAGCCCACATTAACAGGAAAATGGATCAGTTTTTCTATTGAAGCTTGGTCTGGGTGTAAAGTTAAGCGGTGAAAAAGGTCTAGCTGGAATCTTTTGTTATGGTGCTGAACTGCAAATGAATTCGCTTTATACCAAATGTTAATGTTAAGTGTTCTCTCTAAGGTTTGTGATGGCTGTGGGGGCAGCCATGCTGAAAAACATATATATATATAGAACTTGTGGGTCAGATTAGTGACCTTTGTGCTTCTGTCTGTGTCAGCCCAAAGCTGGTGTTGGAGTTGTGTGGTTATGTAAAGTGGTGGAATTTAGTTGAGCTGGAATCCTCCCTTGCCATTGGCAGGGGGGTGAATTGATTGTGGGGCAAAACTGTGGAGTCTGGATGTTTGCTCATGCTCTGCTATCTCATCTCTGGTCCACCCCTTTGCCAGGGCTTGGAGGCCATCTGTGTCCATGCCATGTACCCAGGTTTGTTGGGGCTACCCCAGTCAGGGTGGCTGAGTCCCCAGAAGAGGTGCCTAATTTGAGTAGGTTCTGTCTGCCCATTTTGGCGGAAAGCTGGAAAGGGGAGAGCGATGTACCCCTTTCCAGTGAGTCCGCACCTTCTATTCATAAGCCACATTCCTATTTGATTGTTGTGCACCTGACTGCCTGGAAGGGGGAGGTGAAGGGGATGAAAAGCAGGATCAAAATAAATGCAGTAGGTGGGTGGGCGCGAGGGCTCGGCGAGGGAGCATCCGCCAGCAGGGCCTGGGCGGGGGCCATGGACAAGCTGCGGCGGGTCCTGAGCGGCCAGGACGACGAGGAGTGGGGCCTGACCGCACAGGTCCTGGATGCCTCTTCCCTTAGTTTCAACACCAGAGTGAAATGGTTTGTCGTATGCTTCGTATGTGGCATTCTCTGTTCTCTCCTTTACATGTTTTTTAATGGGACCCATGAAGCAACTGAAGAAAATGTTTGAAACTACAAGATTGCTTGCAACAATTCTTATGCTTCTGTGTTTTGTATTTACCTTGTGTGCTGTTTTCTGGTGGCACAAGAAGGGATTGGCCATATTATTCTGCATATTGCAGTTCTTGGCAATGACCTGGCATAGTTTATCATACATCCCATATGCAAGGGATGCGGTAATTAAATGCTGTTCTTCTCTCATAAGCTGAAAATCAGAAACTTTTGGAAAAGAACATTTGAAAGTTGATATTCTGTTTTTGGTGAAGCATGCTTTTCCTGATATAAGAATCACTCCAAAAACAATTGCAGTGAGAGTTTAAGACAATTTTGTATACTGGTGTTTAAAAAAAATGTTTAATTAAACTGCTGGTTAATGCTTGTAAATTTAATTCATTATGTGTCATCAATAGACTTTTCCAAAGATCAGGAGATTTTAATCATTACCAATTGTAAATTATTTTTAGTCAGTTTCTTAATCTTTTAAAATGACTTCTGAGCTGTGAATAGTTAAGGATAAACCTGTGCTACAAGATATGTTCCACCCTTTTGGCTCTTGAAATGTCTACATTTTAAAACATCTATTTTTCTTTTTACTTAAAATGTGGAAGATTTTACTCTATGTGAAAAATTGCTTATTATGTGTAATAATAAATAATATATAAATCTTTACCATTTTGAAATAAACACACTTGGAAAACTAAAAAAAAAAAAATGACTCCCTAGGGTGTCAAAGACCAAAGTACATTTCAATTCTTCCCAGGTTCTTCTACTTTTCCAAATCTCTCTGTAAGACTGTAGAAATACTTTGAAATGTTTTAAAACTGTAAACTTGTCTGAAGAAAGGAGGCTATTGCTTGAAACAATAGACCTCTAATCACTTGATAGCCTTTTCAATGGTCTGGTTGGGAACTTCTGGGTTGTGAGACTACAGAGGAAAAAGAAAAAAAAAAGAATGAAATGCCACTTTGAAATTTATGTTTGGCTTTTGTCAGTTGCTGGTGCCTAAGAATTCACAATAAAAAGGTAAAAACGTAGTTTAAAATGAATCTTTAAATGCCAGTACTCTCTTGCTGGTGAATTAAATGCATAACTTGCAGATGAGAATTTGTTTCATTACCAAGGAAAGGCAGGACTTCACAGAATTGTTACTAATAAAATTCTTGTAGCTTAATTAATAAAGGTATCCAATTCACCTTAAGGTTAAAACTTAATAAAAACTGTAACTAAGAGTTAAGATCATTTATAGATGCATTTATATTATAAAACAGTGGAAAGATAATAACTAAAATTATAACTGGGTGAATTTAGCCTGAAACTGTTATTGTAAGAGTAAATTCTAAACTAACCTTACCGTGTTTATGGTTACTTCAAGCCTAGCCTCACCCCTTGCCTTTGCCTATGGTTATTTCATAACAGTTTCTGCCCCTACAGTCCAGGGAAAGGTGGCCTTGGGGACATCCCTGTCTCCTGTCCTACTGGTATTAGTAACCCTGCTTTTTCTCATGAATCCAAGTGTAAACTAAATTGCTGCCTGGTGGAATTCTTAGCCCTTGGGGTTAACCGACTACTGGAGTTTTATTATCTCCAAGGACTAGGGGGGGGGAGGAAGTTTCCTGCCTTGACTGTCAGTGTTCTTAAGAGTGGCAATTCATGAGAGAAACCAGTCTCCCTGAGGCTTCAAATAGCCTCGGTAAATATACGTACAATTAATCTTGTTGCTTATCTAAAATTCTGCTAAATTCAAGGTAAAATATAAAGTTCTGAAACAAAAGAAAATGGTGCTAAAGCATTGGGAACATTTTGGTTACAAGCCATTAGTTAGGAAACAATTGTTGTGCAAAACTGCACAGCCATAGTGCAAATTAAGAAAAAGTTTCAGGAGTCTTTGAAATGTTTTGCAGTAACACTTACTTTGTAAAAAAAATGGAAGTTTTAAGTAACTAAAGTTATGTTTTTGTGTCAAACTATTCATGTCTGCCTATTTGCTCAAATTGTTGAGGTTAAATATGCAGTTATATAAGTAATATATATTTCTGGAACCCAAATTAAGCTAAACAGTATATAAAATAATGCAAATTATAGGTAACATCAATGAGTTGTGTTTCTGTGTCTCTTTGTGTCTGCCCATTTGCTCAATGTATGTCTTCATACATCAGGATGATAATATCAATTTAACAAATGACAATTCTTAAAAGAGCCCTATTCAAATTGTTAAAAATTAAATATGCAGTTATATATGTGAATAAATATACCTGGAGCCTAAATTAGACTAAGCAGGATGGAAAGGTCATATAGAAATCTGATTATAGGAACTATTGGGAAAGGGCCTCCTCTTTGCAAGAGCTCTGAGGGCAGGACTAGGTGTGGCAGATTAAACCTATCTACTAGGCTGGGGAATTAAGAATCATTTTGCCCTGTAATTTCCCAGTTTAAACCTTTTGACAGCCATAAAATAAGGGTAGTTAGTGGTTCTGTTGACAAATTTCTGTAAGTAAAGAAAAGTTCATAAAAACTATGGAGAGATCTTTCCTGGATTATGATTAAACAAATTAAATGATTGTGTAATGTGTTTTGAAACCTGGTAGTCAGTATACTTTTAAAAATTATTCATTTTCATAACTTAAACAAAGAAAAGAAGTTTTAGCTTCCTGTAAAGAAAAAAAAGAACATTCCTTGCATAAACAATAATGGTTTCAATTTTATTTAGCTTGGGTGTAATCTCCCTTAGTTTATAAAATACCCATTAAATAAATTAACATTATATGTACAAAATCTTTAGAGTAATAAAAATTGTAATTTCACATTAATGAAATTAAGCTAGAGAAGAAAGATTGTAAATATGCTCTCTTAAATACATAAAGTAAATTTCTCTGGTTAATAATTGTAATTTAATAAGTTTATTTAAACATAAGGTAACTAGTCAATGTGGTTGTAATCAATTATAAAAAGTTTGTAAAATGTCTTCCAAACTAAAAACGTTTAAGTAGTTCTAGTTCTAGATGTCATTGTTAACTAAAAACTTGGATTGGTATTGGTGGCAAAGAATAAGTTCATGATAATAAAACCTGTCTGAAGGCCACCGCAAGGTGCATAATTAAGTAAATGGTAATAAAAAGTTATCTTGATTCTATTGAGAATCTTCTGTTTTCATTTTAAAAATGAAAAAGTTTTATCCCTCTATTACTAAAGTAAAATATCTACTATTATCTCAGTGGTAAAATTGTATAAGCAAACAGTCATTTGATATGTGATGTGTTGCACTAAATTGTTTAAAATATATATAAAAACAAGGAATAAACTTTAACATTGTCAATCTCTTTTGCATTCAAACCAGGCCTTGAATACATCACAGGTTGCCTCTCCATGTGAGTTATTGGCTAGGCTGGTCACTGACCCCTCAATTAGAAATATTTGCTATATCAGCCTCTGGTTCTGCTCCTGAAGTCAACAGACACTACATTGCAGTTTCAAGCTCCTGCAGCAGCCAACGATGACTTGGTACAGCCAAGTGTACATGGATATCGCCTCCAGACTGGCACTGTTCCATAGTGCCAGAGAGCATTATGCACCAGGCTGGTAGAATACTGGAAACTCTCTCTAAGATCAATGATGCTGCGACTTGCTCACTGTGTGAAGAACATGCTAAATGGAGCCATGATACCAGGATACTGTAAGTAAAACTTGAACACAATTGGCATTATGGACTGCTCCCATGGAGAGATAACATGTAAAGTATTACAAACCTGAAACTTAAAACTATTAATTGCAACTCAGAATCCTTATGCATTAAGTAATACATTAATTAATATTAAAATGCTGTACTTTTATCTTGTACTAAACATATGCCTAATAATTATAACATTATCTTTTCTATTCTGAATCAGGTAAAAAAGTATATTAGACATGTTAAATTCCTGGTAACTTTATTTTCTAAATAATTAATAAACATGTCTATAAAATAAGGCAACGGTCTTAGCCAGGCTCAGTCACCTTACTGTTCTAGTGTACTCTCCTGTGTAGCAAAAATGAGGCTTGCTTGCTAATAATGGGTCACCTATTAAACAGTCAAGATTACCAGAAATTGTACAATTAAAACCGAAATGTAAAAAAAAAAACTTTATTCTGTAGTTCTGATCCACTCCCACAGCTAAAACCTAAGAAAATTTCCATCTTGGTGCACTAATCCTCAATAAAACCAACTGTCCAAAAGGTGCCAGTTCACCAGGAGCATCTAACAGAACACGAGCACCAATTATTAAACAGCCTGAAATGTGTCTTCAAAACAAAGCTAAGTATCTATTGCAATTTCTCTCTGAAAATAACTTAGAGAAAAAATATAAATATATATACTGTTCCCACCAGCTTTTAAAAAGGGGTGCCATCTTTATAAGCACCTAACCTTGTCTACCTCTATAATCCAATGTCCTCTTTTAAAAACGGGTATTCCAAAATTTTAATTAAGTTTGTTTCTTTCAGAATGAACATCTTATTACCCATATGAAAACTTCATCCAACTTCGTACAGAATGCCAGATCCATCTTCCTCCAGTTAAAATAAAAGTTTTACACCTTGTTAAGTAATGACTATAGCCCATGGCCAGCAGGAAGCAGTTACAGAAAAGAGATCATCTCCCTTCAGCACCCCTTTAAGATTAAAGGTGTAAACTCTTTAAGGGTAAAACAAAATTAATAGATGGATCTGGAGCCTAACTGGAAATCCTTGTAAGCGTCAATGGCCCCAGGATGACTGCAGGGGGGCCCCTGTCCCAGGATTCTGCTGTCCAAAATGAAAACTTCTAAACTTCTAAAAACAGGATCCTGGATAATACACTGAAAATTGATAAGTAAAGTAATCAATCAAAACAACAAACAGCCACCCACCTCATAGCTCCAACAATAATTATGCCAAAGCTTAGCAAGTTAAGCTTCGGCATAAAGGGGGAAAATGATGTGGGCTATGGGTGGGAGGCTGTTCATCTCTTCGGAGATAACCTAAGCTGTCAGTCCTGACTTGTGGATGTGGGACGGTAAGAGGCTGCAGTCCTGCCCTTGGCGACCATGGCAATGACTCCAGTCCCAGGAAGCAGTTTAGCAATGCAAACTCTATAAACTTTAAATATTCAGGGAAAATGCAAACCAAACGTGCTAAAAGCTTATCTAGAATGTATAAGGTCCGTGCTAAAAGCTTACCTAGGATGTGGAAGATATATGCTAATTCAAACCTTTTGAGCACTGAAACAAAGAACGATTTAGCCCTTACGCTGTATAAAACGAACTTGAAAATCTTGTTCGGGGCTTGGGTTTGAAACAGAAAGCTCCCAAGTCCAGCCAGCCATCAATAAATCATTTTTCCTTCTCAAAATCATTCTTGAGTCCTGGCCTTTCTATATGCAAATAATTGAATCTCTCTCAACTTCTACAACACTATCTCATCTTTCTATCATCAAAAAACTAGTTTTACATTCAATCGCCATGGAAAGGGCTTGGTTTTAGTTTCTTTAAATGATGTTAGATTGTTCCTTGGAAATTCTGGTTCTGCGATGTCCAAACATGGAATAGGGAAACATACATTAATTTTGAAATTGTTCTTCACCTAATGCATCTGTTATTGGTTAGGCTTGGACTTTGGATTTAGATATATTGGTGTAAATATTAAGTCTTTTCAGCATCACTATATTTTAATAAAAATTAATAAAAGCCTGCTAAGTTACTTAAGTATTAAACACAAGTTAAATCATTTTCTCAGTTTAAATTACTAATGCATCTATCAGAAGATGGGCATTCACCATAGGAAGAAGACAGAGCAAACCTTGTTTTACTCTTTTCTTCTATGTGTATTTTCAAGGAAGCAATTCTGGGCCTGAAGAGAGAGAGAACCAAATAATCCCACAGGTTTTCTCGACTCATAGCTGTGCCTAAGGGTCTAAGAGGCTCAGGATTAGAAAGATTACCACTGATATATTGACTAGTTTAGCAGTCTGCCGATTGCACATGTTGAGAATCGGAATTTGCCATTGAAAGCAATGCCAAGGAATTGTTGGAAGTATACAGTTAAGAATTTCAATCTCAAGGCACCAAATGTCATATAGACATCTAAATGTAAATATTTATGATCGAGATAACAAAGGGGTTGCTAGTGGATAGCTATGATGTGAAAGTTGCTGCAGCAAAACTAAATAGACTGAAAATCCCTAAAGCTGTGTAACTGAGGTTAGAAGTAATCTTTTCTACTTGCCAAAACGAGACTGTGCTCAGAGGCAGATTTTCTGCTGCCTGGACAGCATACAATGGATGAAATGATTGGATGAGGTAAGATATTTCATTAACATTGCCATTTTGCACAGTATTTGTTTTCTCTTATATTTGATTGGTTCATTCCCTTTGGAGTAGAAAAAGATTCATCATTGTTTAGATTTTTGCATTTTGGATGCTCAGTTCTAAATTTAGATCTAAATTCATTCTAAATTTAGCTTTCTTTTATTATGATAAAATATACACATACCTATCAAATTTGGCCTGGCCAAATTTGGCCTGGTATACCCTCACATGTAAATAAGAATGAATGTGTACTCCATTTATAATAGACATATATGGATTGTTTTTGCAATCTTGTATAATTTCCATGATGTTATCAGTATAGACCTTTAAAGATTGAAGTTGATAGTATAGATTTACTTTATTTACAACTTGCCCAAATTCTCTCTTTTGTGATCTTTCACAATGTATGAATTAATTATGTTTGTGTTGGTTTTCTATTTCTGGGAGAGATGTCCTCGGAATCTAGAAAACAAAGTTAATACCTGTGATTTTCAGAAAGAGAAATACAATAATCAATATCATTGTACATGCAAATCAGCATTTGCTCCTTAACATATATATGGATTAGCATACTTAACAAAATATCAGGATTATGAGAAAACTTCACTGCCAAGGTACTGTAAAGTAGTATATTACCCTTGATTATTGTCAGTTTACCACAATGTTAAAGCTGTAACACTTAGCATAATGACTCTAAATGGTTGACAAGTAATAAATATTTTTATATGAATGAATACATTACCAAATTATTTAATCAATTCCATATAATTCCATCAATGTAGGGTGAAACTTAAAACTAGACAAAATAATAAAGATTCAGCACAAAGTTTTTGCTAGAGGCATGGTATTTACAGTTTTCACAAGTCCACACATTTCTTTATGAGGCTCATGAAAAAAAATTACTGTGGATAAACAATCTTGACTTTACATTAAGCAAATATCATTAGAGAAGATTTCAACAATTACAAAGTCCAGGCTACACCCCAGACCAACTAAATTAAAAAGTTCGAGGTAGGATTCAGGCATCAGTACTTTTAAGAGCTCCTCAGGAGAGTCCGATATGGCAACTGTGGTTGAGACCCATCATCTTAGAGAGTACCACAGAACTTGGCTTTGACCTGGATAAAATTTGTAATAAAAGCCTTTTCTTTTACTTATTTCCCATAGCACTTACTTTTAAATCTTCCCTTCTGGGAAGCGGATTTGGCTGAATGGATGGGGTGTCCACCTACCACATGGGAGGTCCAGGATTCAAACCCAGGGCCTCCTGACCCATGTGGAGCTGGTCCACACGCAGTGCTGATACATGCAAGGAGTGCCCTGCCACGCAGGGGTGTCCCCCACGGAGGGGAGCCCCACACGCAAGGAGTGCACCCCGTAAAGAGAACCACCCAGCGCGATAAAAGTGCAGCCTGCCCAGGAATGGCACCGTACACACGGAGAGCTGACGCAGCAAGATGATGCAACAAAACGAGACACAGATTCCCAGTGCCACTGACAAGAATGCAAGTGGACACACAGAAGAACACACAGCGAATGGACAGAGAGAGCAGACAACTGGGGGAAGGGGAGAGAAATAAAATCTAAAAGTATATATTAAAAAATCAGTCTTCCCTTCTATATCATACAGCTTTGAAATTACCTTTTCCCCCATTCTCTACTCCAGTACAATGAAAGCTCCTTCAATGAAGGGGCAGTATTTCATTAATCCATATGTCTCCAGTATCTGCCATTTATAAATATCTGTTCAGAGAGTTAATGAATTAATGAATTGACTAAAAATGATTAAAAGAGAACAGATTTCTGCCACCAGCTATGGTGGAACAAATGATACTGGAATAGCCTTCCTAACATGAACAACTGTAAAACTAGACAAAATATGTGAAACAACTGTTTCCAGACTTTGGATAATAAGCAGTGCAAGGCTGCTATACCTGAGAGAAGGAAACAAACCAAGTAACCTTATGCACCTTGGGTTTATGCCTGAAAGTACTTTTCAGAGCATGGTACAGGGCTGGAACCCCAACAAAGCATAAAGATCTCTTGCTGAGTTAGGGAGAGTGAGAATGTCGTTCAACATTACTGAAGTAGCTGGAAATTTTGAGGCAGGGTAGAAAAAAAGAAAAGACTGAGCTCCACAAATCTACATACAGGTCCTACTGAGCCTTTGGCTGAATACTAAGCTGTACATGTGTAGGGAAACAATATTCAAGGTCAGAAAATGAAACAGAAAATGTGAAACCACATGTAGCCAAAAAAGCAGTCAATAGAAATAGATGCAGAAATGGAATGAGCAGGAAATGATGTTTATAAAACTATTATCAATACCCTCAAGAGTTTAAAGTGAAAAAAAAATGAAGATAATGAGGGAACAAATTGAGAATCTCATGGAATCCTTAAAATTATAGAAAGGAATAATATAGAAACTCTATAACTGAAAAATGCAGTATCTGAAATG
Source organism: Dasypus novemcinctus (assembly GCF_030445035.2). Lineage (NCBI taxonomy): Eukaryota > Metazoa > Chordata > Mammalia > Cingulata > Dasypodidae > Dasypus > Dasypus novemcinctus. The sequence continues at coordinate 29,951,097 of NC_080704.1, read as the reverse complement.
AAAAATTGTGATGTGGACTTAACATCAGATTAGAAAATATCAGGGCAGAAGAAATGGTCAGTGAACTGAAGATGGGTCGATAGAAGTTATCCAAACTGAAGCATGGTAAGAAAAAGATGGCAGAAATAAGCAGAGCCTTGATGACATTAGCAAAAATATCGAAAATATCAAATATCAAATATATGTGATGGGATTCCCAGAAAAAAAAGTACAGAGAAATTAAGGAAAAACATATTTTAGGAAATAATAGCCAAAAAAATATGATTAAATAAAATCAGATATGACCATTTGAGCTCTTTGTAGCATTATCTTATATACCTTACTTGTAGAAATGACTGACCTCTTCATTTGCAGGGAGTGTTAAGGGATTTTAAAATATAAATGGAAATCATGCATCACCAAAATGAATTCTCCCTCAAAAAGTACACAAATACAAACGTGCTTCTCCAAATGTTTCTACTTAGTACATTTGTGTTAATCATAGAGCAAATGATTGCCAAAACATATTCAAATATTTACATAGAACAACTTACTTGAATATTTACACAGGACAGAAGCAAAAATAGATCTGTGAATAAATGCTTTCAATCAATAGTAGTGTTGTTATAACCACCCCACCATTCTTGGTTTTGAATCAGTTTTTGAGTCTGGAAGACATACATGCTGAGAAATATGTAGTTCATTTGCTTTATTCCATAATCCCCTATTCTACTTATTGATGCCACTTGGATTTACTTCCAAAACCTGTAAATTGCCAGCAAATCTTGGGTGGATAATTTTGGGTATAAGTAATGAAACTGTTAAGTAAATAGAATGCCTACATTTTTAGTGAAAAAAGAAACACCTACGAGTTGACATTAGTGAATTTGATAGTGGTTAAAATTAAAGAGTCCAGCTCAAGGTACCATGAGAGGTACTTCCTCACCCAAAGTCTGTTGCCACATATTGAAACAAGATGGTGGGTGATGTCTGCATGGGGTCAGCCTTCCTCTCTCTCGCAAGGCTCCGTGGGCCCAGCTCCTTCCCATCTCAGCTGTAGGCTGAAGGGCTCCTTACTTTCCAGGCTCAGCAGCTCTGTTCTCTTCACAAGGTTAGCTGTAAAGTATCAGGCAAATGGCTCATCTCTCTTCCAAGATCCTCTTCTGTGTCTATGATGGAGTGCCCTTCCTCTTTTCTCACATATCTGCTTCTGTGTTCTTGATTGAGCATCTGTTTATATAGTTCATCAAGGGACAGGGGCTCAAACTGAGTTGCCCTAGTGACATCAGATCAAAGCCCTAAACTTAACATAATCTAATCAAAGACATCTCAGCTGAATCTAATACAGTCAAAGGGCATCGTACCCAGAAGAAAGGACCAGCTTGCTTCAAACAAGGGGGAGGAAACCCAAGTCTCCAATTGCACACTGAGTGGAGATTTTTAACATGTGGGCCTTTGTGGGTGTTTGTGTTTGTGCGTTCTGCACGCACTTGTGTGCGTTTGTGGTTAGCAGAGAAGTCTATCAGAATAAAGTTATAGATCCCTCAGACCTCAAAAATTTGCAAATATTTAGGTGAAAAACCCATTCCAATTTAGGCTTCTTAACCCTTTGTTGTCTTTATTAAAGTAAACTAAAGATGCAACTATTAAAGGCTATAGAGAATAAGAGTACTTTTTAATATTCATATAAATAAGATACGCACATTTAATCCAAGCAAAGAATAGATCATTTACTGTATAATAATTACATTTCTTGAAAGTATTTCTTAGTCATTACTTTTACATAAATTATTCTGTTGCTATGAGCTTATTATAGACCAATGAATGACAAATTAATCATATTTAATATTAGGATCCAACTGAAGAAAAAATACTGTTCTAGATAATAGATACCTTCCCAATTAGAACATTTAACTGAAACAAATTGCAATGTGTACATTTTTCTCAGACTATCAGAGAGAGGGAAATGAACTTAATTTTCATAACCCCCCCTTACTGCTTCTAACCTGTCCTACTGAAACTGGAAGTAGCAAAAGTATCCCCCTTACACCTCATTGCATCTTTCAGATCAATCTCTGGCCTTTCTTCCTAATGCCTAATTTTGAATTTTTTTTTTTTCACACAGTCATATCATTGCCAACTCTTTTCTGTGTAATCATACATTGACCCCTGGGTCACTCAATACTTGAAGACATTACCTCTTGGCGCCTGTCATCCTTCTTAGTTTCAATATCCACATAGATAATACACCAAATCCTCAGCGTCTCAGTTCCTAGACCTCCTCTCCTCCAGAGATTTCCAGCATCTACCTCAGCCACCCTCTCCCACGGTTATACTTAAAATTTGTTATTACCAGTAACGAGAACTCATCCTTACTCTAAATTTGGACTACCAATCGCTTGAATCACCCCTCATTTTTTTATTTGCTCCTTCTACAACCCCAGCTCCAACAAATCTTACTCTCTGCCTATATAATATATAAATCCTACAACCTTTTCTCTGATGGCCAGCCATTCAAGTTCCTTGCTTGCTCACACCCTCAACTCACTTTTCCCTCCTACACTCACTTCCTTGTATTCCCTTGGCAGGGGGTAGACGCAATTCTGGTTAAACCCAACTCTCCATTTATTTTGCGTTTATACCTGAGTAGCTGGAGAAAAAGGCACCACCATAGTAAACAGTCAGGTGCTCCCTTAGTACTGCCCAGCAATCATACCATCTTCTCCCCATCCATTTATTCTCACTCTCAAAATAGTTATTTCATTCCTTCCTTGTATTTTCAAATCTCCAACATTCCTCCTCGTATTTCCTCTCTCAATTCACGGTCTTCCTTTTTATTTCCCAGAGAAAATAAAACTTATGCCAAAGAATACTCTAAAGCTCAATCCATTACATCCACTCACCTACTAAATCTTTATTCATACCTTCAACTTTGCTTCCTGCCATGGTGGATGAGATTTGCATGCACCCTACCTGTATACTTGGTACAAGATTCCATCAGAGATTACTTAATTAATTCCACAGTTCCAAGAATTGTCATTTTCTTCTGCATCATTTCCCCCCTTTCTACCGATTTGTTCTGTTAATCCTTCAATTATGCTCATATTTATTCCATGATGGTCCAGGCTCATGATTATTACCTTTCTTAACCTATCAGTGGTATTTCACAATTGTTCACTTTCTTCTCCTTGAAAAGGGTGTTTTTTTTTAACTTATACTTAGTAGCTCTGTCATCTCACTCGTTTTTGCTAGTAGTTTTCTAGTTCCTTCTAATACAGGGCTATTCTCGAATTTAGTCATCAGATCTTTTATCTTCCCTTTCTAACCCTTATTCCTTGGTGTCATAAAGCTTTAAAAGCAACCTCTCTGTCAAAAGTTTCACAATTTATAACTCGAGGCTGGACCTCTTCCCTGATTACCACACTCATATGCAACTGCCAACTCACCATCTCTATTTGGATGGTGAAGACACATCTTGGGTTTAATATGAACAAAACCGAGCTACTAATCTACCCTCACAAAACCTGTCCACCAGTCTTCCTCAAACCAAGTTTTAGCAATTCCATCCTTCTAGTTATTTAGGCTAAAACTCTTGGAGTCAGTTTTGCCTCCTCTCTTTTTCCCATTTCCCTTGTGCAATCTGTTAGCAAACCTTATGGGCTCCAATTGCAAATGTGTACAGAATCTCCTCACTTTCATTGCTAAGTCCAAGGCATCGGCATTTCTCACCAGTATCTTTGTGTCCTAAGATGCAATGTCCTGGTTTGTATTCCAGTTCTAACCTAGCCTTGCTCTATTCTCAGTACAGCAACCAGAATGACCCTGATAAGTAGATCAGATGCTCTCGCTTCTCTGTCCAGAACTCCCCAGCACCTTGGAGCAGAATAGAAACTAAAACCCATTGCAGTAGTCAACAAGTGTCATCATTTTTCCTTCTTTGGGCCTCTGACTTCATCCTCTTTTTTCTCTGCCTTGTCCACTCTTCTCCAGCCACACATTTTCTGTGTTGATTCTTATGCTTGCTACACACTCTCTCATGACTCTCGGATTTGCTTTTTTTTCTGCCTATATTGCTTTTCTCCAGATATACACATGCCTTATTCCCTCACCTATTTCTAAGTTATATTCAAATATGACTCTCTGAGACGTCATTTTTGTCCATCCTTTAAAAACATCAAACCCTCCTTAATACTCTTTATCTATCTTCCTTGGTTTATGTTCCGCCATAACACTTGCCACCATCTAACAATAGATAACGTTTTACTTATTTATTTTCTTTATTGCCTCTTTTCCTATGATTGAATTGAAACATTAGAAGAATAGGAAATTAATAGGTTCTAAAGAATGTTTTTAACTTTTTTTAAATTAGAGAAGTTGTAGAAAAATCATGTAAAAATAACAACGTGCCCATATAACCCCCTATTGTTGATGTTTTACATTAGTGCAGTGCCTTTGTACAATTGATGAAAGAATATTAAAATTGTACTAACTATAGTCCATAGTTTACCCCCAGAAATTGAACCCTGGACCTTCTATATGGTAGATGGGAGCCCAATCACTTGAGCCACATCCGCTTCCCAGCACTGCATTTTTAAATCTCCACTGCCTCTGTCCTTGACCAGGAAGATTGAGAAAATGGCTACTGCTATGGGGCAGGTTGAAACAAGAGCTGCCCTCACAGCCAGAACCCAGCAATCGGAATGTGTTAACCAAGAGCCATGATCAGTGATTGGTCATGCACACTCCTGTTCTTAGTGAAGAGCATGTTTATATCCCTTTCTATTACCAGCTGGTAACCAGGGACTGGACCCCGCAGCTCCCTGCTACAAGAGTGGAGGATGGGCACTGTAAGCAATTAGAGATCTTTACTGTAATTTATCAGCTCTTCCTCCTGCTCTTCCCTGGATACTGTACAGTGCTCTCCTAGCCTCTGGAGTTTTAAAATAATTGTTTCAGACAGTTCCTCTATGTTTAGTTGTATTGGTGGAGGGACTAAGACCTGGAGCTCACTGCTCTGCTATTTTCCCTAGAAGTCCTTGAAATAGTCTTTTCTTATAATAACATTTTCTGGTTTTGGTATTAGTATTGAATGAGTTAGATAATGTTTCCTCCTCTTCAGTTTTTTGGAGAGTTTAAGCAGGATTGGTATTAAGTCTTTGTGGATTGATTGGGAGGATTTACCTTTGTGGCCATCAGATCCTGGGTTTTTCTGTTGGGGGAGGTTTTTTTTTTTTGTCTTTTTTTTTTAATGTTACATTAAAAAAATATGAGGTCCCCAGATACCCCCCACCCCCCTCACCCGACTCCTCCCTTGGGGAGTTTTTTTAATGAATGATCCCATCTCTTGTAATTGGTCTTTTGAGATCTTCTATTTGTTCTAGAGTCAGTGTAGGTCGCTCATGTGTTTCTAGAAATTTGTACATTTCATCTAGGCTGTCTCATTTGTCAGCATACAGTTCTTTATTTTTTTAATGACAAGCTGTTTTTCTTTTACAATTTTATTTTTTTTCTTTCCCTTACCCCCCGCCCTGCTGTTTTGCTGTGTCCATTCACTGTGTGATCTTCTATATCTATTCCTCCTTTTGTCTTCTTTTCTAGTCTTTCTCCTCTAGGATTCACTAGGATTCAATCCTGGGGCCCTTTGATGTGGAGAGAGGTTCCTTGTCAATTGTGCCACCTCAGTTCCTGGTCTCTGCTGTGTTTCACCTTGACTCTCCCCTTTGTCTCTCTTTTGTTGTGTTATCATCTTGCTGCATTACTCACTTGTGTGGGTGCTGGCTCACCACATGGGCACTTGGCTCACTGCATAAGCACTCAGCTCACCACGTGGGCACTGGCTCACCAGGCGGGCACTCACCTCACCACGCAGACACTCAGCTCACAGCACAGGCACTTGGCTCACCATGCAGGAACTCGTTTGGGCACTCAGCTCACTGTGCTGGCACATGGCTTGCCACGTGGGCACTCATATGGGTATTTGGCTTGCCACACGGGCACTTGCCTCACCACATGGGCACTCGGCTCACTGCAAGGGCACTCAGCTCACCACGTAGGCACTCGCATGGGTACTCAGCTCACCATTCGGGCACTGGCTCACTACACAGGCATGCTTTCTCTTCTTTTTTTCACCAGGAGGCCCCAGAGATCAAACCCAGTTCCTCCCATACGGTAGGCAGAGGCCCTATCATTTGAGCCACATCCACTTCCCTCATAGTATCCTCTTATGACCCTTTTTATTTCTGTGGCATCACTAGTAATGTCCCCCTGTCACTTCTGATTTTATTTACTTGCATCTTCCTCTCTCTTTTTATGTCACTTGGGTTAAAGGTTTGTCAATTTTATTAATCTTTTCAAAGAACCAACTTTGGTTTTGCTAATTCCATTGTTTATTTTTTATTCTCAATTTCATGTGTGTCCTAGTTTTTGATATTTCTTTCCTTCTGCTTTCTTTGGGATTAGTTTGCTGTTCTTTTTCTAGTTCTTCCAGGTGTGACCTAACTGGTCTTTGATTTTAGCTCTTTCTTCTTTTTAAATGTAAATGTTTATAGCTATACATTTCCCTCTCAGTATATTTTTGCTACATCCTTTAAGTTTTGATATGTTGTACTCTTGTTTTCATTCATCATTTGCTGATTTCCCTTGCAATTTCTTCGACCTGCTTATTGTTTTAAAATGTTATTTAACTTCTATATATTTGTGGATTATCTAGTTCTCTGCCTGTTATTGATTTCCAGCTTCATTCCATTATGGTCAGAGAAAATGCTTTGTATAATTTCAGTCTTTTAAAATTTATTGAGACTTGTTTTGTGACCCAATATGTGGTCTATCCTGAAGAATGAACCATGTGTACTTGATAAAATTTGTATCTTGCTGTTTTGGGGTGCAATGTTCTGTATATGTCTGTTAGGTCTAGTCCATGTAACATATTACTCAAGCCTTCTTTTTCCTTATTGATCTTCTATCTAGATGTTCTATTTATTGATGAGAGTGGAGTAATTCAGTTTCCAGCTGTTATTGTAGAGTTGTCTATTTATCCCTTCAGTTTTGCCAGTATTTGCCTCATGGATTTTGGGGCACTGTGGTTAGGTGCATAAATATTTATGATTGTTTTTTCTTCTTGGTGGGTTGTCACTTTTATTAATATATAGTGCCCTTCTTGTATCTTAAAACAGCTTTTGACTTAAAGACTATTTTGTCTGATATTTGTAAATCCACCACAGCTTTTTGGGGGTTACTCTTTGCATGGAATATTTTTCCCATCATTTCACTTTCAACTTATTTTTGTCTTTGCATCTAAGGTGAGTCTCTCGTCAAAACATATGGTTGGATTTTGCTTTTTTATCCATCCTGCCAGCCTGTGTCTTTTGATTTGGGAGTTTAATCCATTAACATTCAGTGTTTTGACTGTAAAGGCAGTGCTTACTTCAGCCATTTTGTCCTTTGGTTTTTATATGTGATATCTGTTTTGTTTTTGTTTGTTTGTTTGTTTGTTTTTTGCCTCTCTTTTCCTCTATTGCACTGTCCTTTTCTGTATAGTTCATCTTTTGGGATGTATCTGATTGATCTCTTTCTCATTTTTGTTTCTGTATGTTTTTTTAATGATACTTTTACTAAAGGATTTTTGCGTTTTCTGATTATCACTACTATTGTAACAGTTATAACAGTGTGCCACAAAGGAGGACCTCAGTAAATATTCTTTAATTAATGTAGTCTATTCTAATTTGATGTAGTTTGCCTAGGCTCTTTCTTCTATAACAATTTCTGTAGATGGATTTGCTCTACATTGAATCTTGATATGGAAAGACAAAGGAAGGTAATTTAATTTATTTTGTTATTTTATACACTAATGTAATAAATTATATTCTTCTCTATAAGATAATGTAAAAATAGGGATGATTGGTTTGCAGAAAAAAGCAGTAACATTCGCAATAATACATCAAACATGAGTAACAATTTTACACCTTTTATTTACACAAATTAGCTTAAAAATATGATCACAAACTGATGATGTGATTCATCACAGGGCAAATCATTGTGTCCAATTTTGTAAACCTCAAGCAAATGAAATACAAACTACAAATATTGAAAGCAGTGCCTTACCTTGAGCAGCACAGATTGAACCACTGGGATAATCACATTCTCATTTAGGTCATCAAATAGCTGGAGTACAAATAATAGTGCATACTATTTATGGCCTTTCAACAGAGAAAATTAAATCATATTTTAAACTCTAAATAAGCATGCAAGATACTATGCCTGTTTGCTTTTTCAACCATTAACATTCACATCATTGATTCAGACAAAATTACAACCTAATATTCTTGCCATTACTTTAATAGAACAATACATGGAAAACAGTGGTTGTATATAAATATATATATTCATAAATATATGTAAAATTTATACTTTAAAAGATGTTTAGATCTGTCTAATTAATTTAAGATTATTACAAGAAGTGGAATCAATATGGTTTAGGAATCAGAAATCCTAGATTCTATTTTAGTTGTGCCACTGTTTTAAATTAACCTGTTTGGGGAAGCAGACTTGGCCCAGTGGATAGGGCGTCTGTCTACCACATGGTAGGTCTGCAGTTCAAATCCTGGGCCTCCTTGACCTGTGTGGAGCTGGCCCATGTGCAGTGCTGATGCACGCAAGGAGTGCCGTTAGGGGAGCCCCACGCGCAAGGAGTGTGCCCCGTAAGGAGAGCCACCCAGCGCAAAAGAAAGTGCAGCCTGCCCAGGAATGGCACTGCACACACGGAGAGCTGATACAACAAGATGACACAACAAAAAGAAACACAGATTCCCGTGCTGCTGACAACAACAGAAGCAGACAAAAAGAAGAACACACAGCAAATGAACACACAGAACAGACAACTGGGGGGTGGGGCGGGGAAGGGGAGAGTAATAAATTTTAAAAAAGAAAAGAAAAAAAATAAAAGAAAAAAAATAAATTAACCTGTTTGAACTCTAGAACATCATGACATATCTTAGGTCCAGTCTTTTTATCTGTAAAATATTAAACTAACTGACCTCATATCTCAACTAACTGCTATATGAGTGTTATTATCACCAGGCCTACAAAGTTTGCATCTCTGAAATCAAATTGCATATTTTCCAGGAAATCATTTTAATGTTTCTTGTAATCTTCATGTCAAATTTAAGAAACTAGAAGTTCCTAATGTTTTGTGAGAAATAGCTACTTTGCAATTTTTTTTCCAAAATACCTCTTGACCTAGTTAATTACCATTTATCTTCTAGTTCTTAATTCAATTGTCACTTCTTCAGGAAGTTTTCCCTAATCCCATTTTATATTATCGTAGATCAACACTGTCCAATAGAACTACTATGATGATGAAAGTATTCTATATCTGCACTGTATGATATGGAGTCAGCAGTAACGTGTTTATTGAGGATTTGAAATATGGCCAGTGTGACTGAGGAACTGAATTTTTAGTTTTATTCATTTTACTAAAATAAAATTTAAATTAAATTAACTGCATATGGATAGTGGCTACTGTATTGGATAACACAGTTCTAGACAATGAACTCCTCTTTATTGCATTTGTCATCATTGTAGCTGCATTCCTTTGTGTAACTACTTGATTAATATCTTGTTCCACCGTTAGATTTTAATCTTCACAATTAAACAAGACCATACATATTTTTGCTCACCTTTGAACTTTCAGGGTCTAAGTATATGGCCAAAAGTAGGTGCTTAATAAATGAATTATCTTAGTAGGACTGCTGCATTGTCCAAGTCAAGAAACACCACCCCTATTTTAATCTATGTAAAGGGAAATTTCCTGGAATTGTTCAGTGCAATGTAGCCTATAGAGTAGCTCATCAGAGTTAACTCTGCACCAGGGTAGAGAAGGGAGGGAGTACTGATAGTGGGATCTACAACAAAAAACAGGCCATTGTCCATGTTCCCCTTTCTAAAAGAGCTCAGTGATTAATAATGAAGCATTAAAACTTACTAATCAAGGATCTAAGATCACTTAGAATTTGGTTGCAAATCATCCATTAACTGAGTTATATAGGGAAATACTCTATATATTGTGTACTGACAGTCAACAATGTCAGACTATGTTTTGATCTAAAGATTTTCATTATATATGCAAAAGCCTGAGAAAATCAGAAGACGAATCAGTGCTTTCATTAAGACATATGTACAACAGCAAAATCATGAAATGTATAAGGCTTATTTCCTAAAGTTTCCTTTAGATAAAATTCTAAATTTCTAAAAGGAAATCCATGGAGATTTCCATATAGATAAACAAACATCATTAAAAGATGAAACGCTGTCTTAATTGAGCCTTAAACAGAAATATGTCCATATATGAAATTCAGCATTAGAATTGTTTTGTGTGTGAGTGCTGTTCTTGAGATAATCCCTTTAATTCAATAGTTTATCATTTTTAATAAAAATTAAGTCAGTGAGTAGAGGCCCTCTTCAGTGTCTATTAATTTTCCAAGATGTAAGCATCTTTATTAATTTCTTTAGACTACTTGTAGCAAATCTCTTGATTCCAATTTCCTTCTTTTTGAACTTTCTCTCTGACTTATTCTACCATCACCCACTAGATCTGTCAAGAAAGAGAAAGTTAATAACCATGTTCCAAGCCAAGAATGAGATTAGATTCCCTCTCAAGCAAGGGAAGGTGAGTTTTGAATTTTGAAAAGAAGCCCTTCAAGGGTCATGTAATTACTAGGGTGTTATCAAAAAATTATTACAGCTGCATACTCTTCATTTGGGAGGCAGGTGCCACAATGCCACAGGGCAGTGGAAAGTTATAAAGGGTGACATGCAAATGAGTCGGGGAAGCACACACATCAGTGTTCTGCTCCCCCATTTGCTAATGGAAAATGCAACATCAGAAAGTATGCTTGTCATGGAAAATGACATATCTAGGACATTGGTTGGGATTTATAGGCAACCATCTTTCTGCGGCTTCATTGGCTTTTACAATTCATTTCTATTTCCACTTACAGAAAAAAATCATGGCGCATAGATTAGCATATATCCCCCATCATGATTCTTTTGACTGCTTCTTTTACTTGTGATTAATTTTTTAAATTCAACTAATTTATTTATGTGCTAGTTACTACGAATTATGATTTGGAAAATAATTTTGCCTCCATCAAGACTCATCGCCATAACAATACTCTTATGTACCCTGCTAAGCAACTGGGTTCCTCTTCAAATTCTGTCTTGACTTAAACATCCATTATTTCTTTCTTTTTTGGTAATTAAAGAGCCCAACTTTCAGACTTCTTATTGCTTAAGAGAAAGGGGAAAAAAAACACTGGAAAAAAATTAAAATGGCAGGCTTCAGGGCTAATGTATGAAAGGTCTGGAAATTGCAGATCATTTTAGTGCTTTCTGTATTAAAACATTAATTCTTAGGAAAAGATTTTATTCAGATTTAATCAGCACCTCAGATGTCAAGTGAATCTTTTGAGATTTTTGCAACCCTTATTTCTGACCCAGTTTTTTTCTGCCTGTAAATAGGAAATCAAACACCACTTGGAATAGTAAGTTATCTCTTGTTACACATTTGACTGATACATTTAAGTTATTTTATTCTACTTTTAGCCAAAGTAATATGGATGCCACAAATTAAGTGCCCTGAGACCAAATCATTAAAATGTGAAGGGACTAATTACCCTTTCAGGGGCTTTTTAGAAAGATCTATGAACATGTACTATGTGTATATAAATAAACTGTTGTTTGAGTTGTTAATTATTACATTATATTTCTGAACATAGTATTTAGCACACTTTTAACAATTATTTAAAATATAATTTAATGCTAAGCACATTGCCAGATTTCATTAATAGCTATACAGTACAAGCCACTAACAGAGTAAGTGAATTTGCAATTTGAAGGCTATTTTAGTGAAAATAATGCTGAAATATTGCCTTTGGTTACCCTTGCAAACATACTTTAGACTCTTTCCAGTTTTTAAATCTTACTGAACATCATTTTATCTCGAGTTTGCTCTACAAATATTATCTCTCTCATTACAATCTTTAAGCTTTTCTTTTAGGATCAAACATAAAACTGAAGAGTATTCTCCCATGCCACAGAAGAGGTAGGGAGTCTGTGAACATGTATTTATCATTACTCATTACAGGAGCCCATTTGTTTTTGTTTTCATATAATGTTGAGCCTTTACACCAAAACAGCTGTGTTACTTTAAGGCAGTTGTTCTGAAAAGTTAGAGCAGACAATTAGTTAAAACACAAATTGCTGGACTCCACCCTGAGTAGACAGTAGATTTGGGTGGTTGGGCCCTGGGAATATGCATTTCTAACAAGGTCCTGGGTGGTGTGATGTTGCTGGCCCCAGGACCACACTCTGAAATGGATAAATTGATGGGAATTAAATGGTAGTGGATGAAAGCAACCGCATCCTTAATTGAAAGTGCAAATAGAACACAGAGATTTTCAGAGAGCTTTGGTCCTTCCTGAGGTTTCTACCTGAAAGGATCAAGACACATTTATATTCAGTAGCTGGAAATAATGAAAAGGGAAGCTTGAAGTACTTAGGCAGAGCGTCTCTAGTTTTGACAGCAAAAGATTTCTCAGAGTTCTTGGGACAGAGGAGAGGAATAACTGAGCAACCCAGATAGACTCTTCCCTCTTGCTTTCTCTGATTTCACCGATTGGCCAACTGTGTGCGTGGGGGAGGGGGGGAGGGTTGTGTCTTACGTCTCGTTTGTTTTTGCCTGTGTCTTTGTGTCTGTTTCTCTGCATGTGCGCTTGTACGGCTTTGCTTTATTTATGTTTCCTAAGAAAGTTTTCCCTTCCCATGTTTTTCAAAGAAAATTAATCATTAAAAGGAATTAACATTGTGAATGTCATTAACAGCACTGAATTATATATTTCGGTGTGGTTAAAAGGAGGTGATCTTGCTAGTCGTCTTAGAATAAGCCAAAGCCAGACCCCTGGAAAGAGAGAGATGTGTGGCACAATCACCCTCTTCACAGCAGCCAACAGCCAGCCAGTCTGTCAGCAGCAAAGCTCTTTTATGACCAGCAGCTGACATCAGGCCATCAGACCCCTAAATGAGCTCAGATAAGGCTAGAAGAATTGTCCAGCTGAGCAAATAGATAATTGTTTTAAATCTCTTAAGTTTGGGGGTGGTTTGTTAGGATGCAAAAACGAACTGATACAATGACTTCTAAAGATCCAAATATAAAATGCTGAGAGTCAATCCTACATTAGAGAGAGGTGACAATTTAAGGTCTTTTTTCCTCAATCCACTTACTGCTAATTACTATAGAATCCATGAACAATTTTTTTTTCCATTCGAGGAAGGTTTAAAATAACTATTGCCAAACATACAAAGAGAAATTATTTTGCAATTGTCAACTTTTTAATGTTTTGCTTCCACGAAAACAAAATGAAGCATGTGAAAAAAGAACAAACCTTCCATGCTTGAACTTTTCGTCTTCAGTCATGTACATCAGCTAAGAAAGAGTTCAAAAATAATAGAAACCATATGCACAATATATTGCTTCCTGGATGCCTGTTTCCATAGTAACATTTTACACATTTTCTAATACAACAACCTTATGAATTTGAAATTATCTCTAAGTTATAGACTATGATATTGGCATTTAGTTTAAGTAATATATCCAATGTCCATATTGAATAAGTGGCACAGGTAGAAGCCATCCTCAAGTCTGTCTGACTCCAGAGCCCTTTCTCTTAGCCACTATATTACTTTGATGTCTTCATTTTTGCTTTGGATCAGAAACCAGCCTGATTTGATATATTAAGAGGTTGATCATAGCTGCTGTATCATAGCATTTTTGCATTTTACTTCAACCAGACTATCACAGTAGAACTAAAATTAGGCTGTCATCATATGACTTGTGAATGGCTATTCCCTTTTATAGATAATAGACCAGCGGTATAACTTTACAAAGAGAAATATTTCAAGAAAAATCAAGGTATATCCAAGACTTAAGGAATAGAATAGGACTTGAGATCAGTAAAGAGACCATTCCCAGCCTTTGAGAAGGGAACCTCTATTCTTAAAGAAATACCTGACCCTATTTCTGATGGCTTTTTATAAGTCTTGGTCCATCAGCAGTCCTCCCTTTCTAGTATCTTTAACTGTTCACCTCCCTTTCTAGTGTCTTTAACTGTTCACACATCATACATACTCTCCCATAGCTAGCTGTATGCTCCATTATCCCCAGGGCTGAAAATTTATTTTCAAGCCAGTTTCACCATATAGCACTTCCCCTTAAAAAACAGTTCTTGACATTAGTAACCTAGTCTTACTACTCATTACTCAATTTACTGCAATTAGCAGCCAAATTCCAGCATGTTATTATAAATATGCTCTAAAATATATCCAGAGGAAATCTAGCACCCAGTCTAATCCAATTCTCACCTCCTACACTAATGTCTTCTTTATTTGTTGTATTTATAAGGAATTCCGTATCATTATTATAAAAATTCTTTAATAGAAAAAGGAAGTATGGTACTAAAGAGTTTTAAGAGTGCCAACTTGTGACAGTTTGATGCTGGATGGGTGCCACAAAGTCATGTCCTTAGAGCTAATCTATTCCTGTGGGTGTGAACCTATTTTAAGTGGGACCTTTTGATTAGGTCACTTCAGTTAAGGGCCTTTTGATTAGATTACTTCAGTAAGGTGTGACTCAGGGTGGGTCTTAATCCTGTTACTGGAGTCCTTTTTAAATGGGATGAATAAGGAGAAAGGAAAGCCACAGAAGCAGAGAGAAAGCCACGGGAGTTCAAAGAGGAACCCACAGAAGCTGAGAGAGAAAGCGAGAAGAAGCCAGAAGCTGAAGCAAAAAAATCCAGAGGAGAAGGCAGAGAGACTGGCAGACACTGCTATTGTGCCTTGCCATATGACAGGAGTCCAGGATCACCAGGAGCCTGTCTTTGGGGAGAAAAGTATCACTGGTTGGAGCCTTGATTTGGACATTTTCACAGCCTTGAAACTGTAAGCTTTTAAACTAATAAATCCCCATTATAAAAGCCAACCCACTTCTCATATATTGCTTTCAGCAGCTTTTCGCACACTAAACATAACTGAGAATCCTTTTCTTCTTTAAGGACTATAAATAATAAGTATACAGCTATAAACTCTAAACATCATTGTAAAAATTCAATTTTTTGTTATTTAGAGGTAGCTCATTAAAAACAAAATAAAACAAACAACAGCAAGAGAGGTTGACTAATTTAGCCAATATCACCATTGGTGGATCTATGCTTCAAACTAATGGAATCTTAACTCTAGTTTGATCTTTCATGTCATCAATATTTTCCTATCAACACTGGACAATAATTATTCTTTCCTACACAGCTTAATTATCCAGATCATGCATTTTTTATAAAGCACATCTCTTGGACAGTGATTTTTATTTGCTCAACTATTTTTTTCCAAGCTATAATTTAACTTTGAATCTCAATTCACCATTATTAACTTATTTCAAATTTTATGGCTTCATTAATTACGTTTTGCCCAACTCTTATTATGACAAGCACCTACTCAAGGTGAAATGCTTGACTTTGATACCTCTGCAATATATTACTATTTATCACCTTTTTCTACTTGAATCCTTTTCCTCCCTTGCTTTGCTCAACATTTCATTCCATTCATTATCCTCATAAATTTCAGACTCCTCTTGTTCAATCTCTTTCAATGTCCTATTTTCCTATGGTAACACTTAAACTCGTTTCTGTCCTTTGTACTCTTAGGAAAGCTTGCTATAGTTTAAAAAAAAAAGCATGGAATTTGTAGTAAAAGAATTTGTGAAATCTGTGCTAATGAATAGTAGGGATTCCTTGAACTACTCAGACTTCTCAAAATCAGTTTCCTAATCCAAAATTCATATGTAAATTAGCCTGTCTTATAGGATAGCCACCAAATATCAAAGTACTATTTAAAAACTTAAGATCTCTACAAGTGTTATTATTAGTTGAATCTACAGTCTCCTTGGGTAACTTGTGCCTTCACTTCCTTACCTATTTACCTCTTATCTGAATACCCATAAGTCACCTCCACCTCAGGAACTCCAAATGAGGAACAAAACAGATCCAAACAAAACAAAAATCTAAAGTATGACCATGGTGGAGATCATGGTGAAGAGGATTGTGCAAGTTTGGAGGCTATTAGTAGGAGGAAAGGGTACACTCAGAGTCATTAAAGGCTTTTGAACAGGGAAGCGGACTCGGCCCAGTGGTAAGGCATCCATCTACCACATGGGAGGTCCGCAGTTCAGACCCCAGGCCTCCTTGACCCGTGTGGAGCTGGCCCATGCACAGTGCTGATGTGCACAAGGAGTGCCCTGCCACGCAGGGGTGTCCCCACGTAGTGGAGCCCCACGCGCAAGGAGTGCGCCCCCGTAAGGAGAGCCGCCCAGTGCGAAAGAAAGTGCAGCCTGCCCAGGAATGGCACCGCCCACACGGAGAGCTGACACAACAAGATGATACAACAAAAAGAAACACAGATTCCCGTGCCACTGATGACAAAAGCAGACAAGGAAGAACACACAGTGAATGGACACAGAGAACAGACAACTGGGGGGGGTAAGAGAAATAAAATAAATAAAAATAAAAATAAATTTTAAAAAAGGCTTTTGAACAGAAGTCAGATGATTAGATTAATTTGGCTTTAAGAAATTTTTAGAGAAAATATAAAGAGAAAGAGACTGGAATTTGAGACCAGACAAGAGAAAAAAAAGGGACAACCTATACCAGTGACAGAACACATAAGGAAGGAGAGTTAAAGGGCGAATTCTTACACTGTGTTGACATGGTATGCCAAAGACATATAAGAGAGAGCTCTAAATGTAGATTGAATTTCAAGTTCCAGTCCCGAGTGATGACATGATAGGGATTCTGTTAATCTGAATTGTGGGTTGATAACTCTATTAGTCAGTGTCCTCCAGAGAAACAGAATCAATAGGAGATATATATAAATATTAGGAGATTTCATGTGTGAAATGGCTTACACGTCCACAGAGGAATTGGCAAGTCTGAATTCCATCGTTAGGCCACAAGATGGGATTCCAGTGAAGATTTTGATGACTCTCCAGAAGAAGCTAGCTGGTTGAAGTAGACATAGAAATTCTGAAATCATCAGTTCTCCCTTTAAGGTCTTCAACTGATTGGATGAGACTTTTCTCATTGCTAAAGGCATTCTCCTTTGTTGAGTGTAGATGTAATCAGCCACAGATGAAATCAACTGACTAATGATTTAAATCCAAGAAATATCATCATGGTAACAAACAGGCCAGTGCTAGCCTGCCCAGACAACTGGACATTATAACCTAGTCAAGTTGACACATGAACTTAACCATCCCAATAACTTTAGTTTCTATTTGGTAAATCATAGGTCTGAGAGGTTTTTGGAACACCTATGGGGAGATGTACAGCAGACAGTAAAAAAATGCAAATCTAACCCTCTGGGAAAAGGTCAAAGCTAGAGATATAACTCTGGGGAGCTTAAGTATTGTGAACATAATTGAAGTCACCCTACAAAAGGGATATAGCACATTGCATTAATCAAAGTCATTGTCACTAGCTGCTGTAACAACAATGATCCCAAAATACTATGTATCATAATATAATAGAGTTCTCACATTCATTTCACAATTGGTTTTCAGCAGGAAGCCTTCCACATGGTGACCCAAGAATCCTAGTCCTTGCATCTTATGGTTACTCTTCCTTAAAAAGAATCCTCAGATCCTTCAACGATTCTCTGTATTCAGTAGTCCAATGAGCAAATGAGAGACAGCAGTATTGTGTAAGAAGTTTTATGAACCAAGCCTGCTCACATCCACTACCTAGAACCCAGTCACTTGCCCCAAACCTGACTGCAAAGGAAGCTGGGAAATAGAGTCTCTCTACATGATCAGATGAACATCTCTTTGGCTGTGATCAAGGATGTGCACAGAAACGAATGTATGAAAAATAGAAGAGCCTACATCCTTAAGAAAGTACATACTTAAAGTTCAGAGGGGATAGAGGAAAGCCCATGTTTGGCTAAGTGAAATCGTAAAGTACATTTGTATAAGACATTGAAGGAATAGTAGGATTTGGACAAAGGGATGGAAAGGAAATGCATTCTGGGAGAAGAGACTTGAATGAGCAGAGGTACAGAGCTGAGAATTCCAGGATTTCTTCTGAAAATAGCATTTGACCTGTTTGGTTGAGGCATGTAAATCAAAATTCAGTTAACATTGAAGCGAGATATTTCTGTAGCCCTAGCTCAGGCCCAAACCAGAAGTAGATCACCTTTTCACTTTCCCTGTGCCAAGTGGATTTTAAAATTCTGCAGACTCTAATTTATTAAAATTTACTACTGAAGTGGGAATGACAGTTATTTCTCTCCACTTCTCAGTATGGGACCACAGTTTTATTACAATGCTTGCCCTCTGAGCTCAGCAAGGAGCATGTTATAATTAGATGAGTATTACAAAAGAGACTCTGTTAATGGGATTTTTGAAACACAGTGAGAAAGAAACCTACATGAGTGTCTCCATTAGACACTCTGTATAAGTAAAGGAAACCTGTCTTAGGAGACCACTAAAGAAATCAGCAGGAGTTAGTTAACTGAAGGTCAAACCAAATGACATGATAAGCCTTGGGGGAAACTGTAATCATTGCAGATAGGGGACCCACTGACTGTCAGAGGTGCCTGTGAATATTTCTAATATGAAAATGAAGAAGGGAATTAAAGCAGAAGTGTTAGCCTCTTATTTTTGTATAAACTTGGTTACTGCTTTTCAGTAAACACCATTAAAATATATTTTCTATAAGGAAGTATGAAATCATGGGGCATTCTATAATGGAATATCCCTGTATAGAGTATTAAAAATGACGCTCCCATGAGGCCAGGTAGCCTCTGCCTAACTCTGTTCAGTGAGTATTTTCTCCAAATATAGAAAAAAACCTTCATGTTCATTGTCATCAACTTGGGAAAACTCACTAGTAACCTTTTTATGTTACTTTCCAGTTGCTATTCGTAGATGTCATTTAATGTGCCCAACATCATAATGTTATATATATTTTCTATCCAGCACTTTTCATAGTTAGCTTGATCAGTTGTTTTTTCGCCCCTTTGACTTATTTTTTTCCCATTACCTTGGAAAGATCATGTAAAACAGCCTTAGAAATAATTACAGAATCTTTCTTCTGATCAGTCTGAACTTCCCCTAAGGGAGGTTAAAGAAAATAAAATCAATTATTTTTTACTTATTTAACACAAATCTGTACTGTCATTGTTAGGATAAAGAAAATAATATTCCCAAAGAAGAGGGAGCAAAAGTAGAATGAAGGGGAGTGTCATATTGGAATTGCCTTCATTCTCAGCGGGCCTGCCTTTTGGAGTTGTAGTTCCTTATGGCTAAGAAATCCTTTAAATACCTTTCAGGTATATGAGGGTGGGGCAAGGAAAAGCAAGGAATGAGTAGGGAATTTATCATTCTCCACTTTGTGGATTTCTTCCTTAGAAATTATGCTAACTGGAGCGAGACTCTCTGCCCATAATTGCTAACCTCTCTAAATATGCAAAGCATGATTTTTAAAAAGAAATGGAATAATGTTCAATGAAACACGTGATTGTGTAATCTTTGAGCTACCCTGAAATCAGACACATTGTACATAAAACATGGATGAGTGAATTTGGCAAGCAAAGCATATTTTTCTGGTCCATTGGTCTCACAATGAAATGACATTATAAGCATTAAGGGAAAATGGAATTGTTCTAATAGCATTCTTCTTAGCAATATTCTTATTGATTAGGCTCTTTTCAAACTTAATCACTTAAACACATGGGCTGCTTATACCCCTATACCCTTCTAGACTCTTTTCCATTTTGGGATTTAGTCCTAAATAATGATGGTAAGTCCCACATATTCTGTAAAATTCTCTTCACTCTTCTGCCCCGTCACTCTCCTCAGCCTGAGTTTCCCAGCCCATGTCTTGAGATCTCTGCCTCTAGCATAGATATGCAATTTTTTGTTACCATTTTGGAACAGCAGAGTGCCCTTCTTCTACCCAAAGCTCTGTTTAGTTCACCTTACATCTTTCCTACGAGCAATATTGGAGATTCTGTTAGTTCTGCCAATGCTTGCTTTTCTAGATCATGTCAGTTTATTTAAAAGAATTTTTTCTGCCCTAGGTGTTACTGCATAACAGGCAAATCCAAAGTCATCTAGTCTCTACTCTTCCAAGTTAATCTTCTCATGGTAGCTGACCCTTTGAAGTTTCCTTTATTCTTAAAACCCCTTCTTAAATTTCAGAATAGCATAGCATCTCTAACTCCTTTCCCTCTTTATAAACCCATACTAACTAGTGCCTTCTTAGCCTCTATCTACTAACTACTTAAGGGAGTGGATAAAAGCATAGATCCTAGAATCTGATTGCCTGGTTCACATCCTTACAAGCTCTTCTGAATAAACTCCTAATCTCTCTGTGGTTACCACAATTACTACCTCTGTGAAATGATGGAAATAAATCACTTACCTCATAAGGTTTTGTTTTTTTAAAATTTTTATTTCATTTTTTTCTTTATTGACAAGTTGTGGGTTTACAGAACAATTATGCATACAAAACAGTATTCCCTTACACCACCCCACCACCAACACCTTGCTTTGGTGTGGACCGTTCGTTACAAATGATGATAGCACATTTTTATAATTGTTCTGTTATAGGGTTTTCAAAAAGCTGAAATCAGGTAAGACATGCAGATTTTTTACACTATTTCTTTGCTCATCATGTACATATGCACTCAATTTGTATTTATTATCATGAGATGTCAAAAAACAACACAAACTTACTTTGTTTCCACTTTCTCCAATCCCAGTTAAGGTATCACTATCCATAAGTCAGCCCAGCTGGACAATTAGTCATGTTCAATTCCTTTTTCTCCATCTTTTCATTGTCAGTCTTGTGATACTGACTTACCTACATCTGCTCCAAATGTTATTCTAACTCTAAGCCTCGTTGGCTTTGCCTCGAGTTCTGCAGAAATGGTTATGGTTGTGTAGCACCAGGTAAGATGCTGGTAGGGGTTAGAAAGGAACATGTGTTGATGAACAGTGATTGTTGTCAAATTATTTCATTTTATTACTCAAGCAATCATGTGAGGGGGTATTACTTTTTCCACTCAATAGAAGAAGCGCCTAAAGTGCTGGCAAGCTGGTACCACAGTTAGTAAGTAGCATAAGCACCAGAATTGGAACTTCCCTCACACATCAGGTTCTACACACCTTGTTTCTGAAACACTCCAGCAATTGAAATCCCTTAGGAGGCAGTGGGAAAAAAATTCTTAGAGGGCAATTCCTTAGGAAAGCTGGAGTTACGAGTATGCCCTCAAAGGACATAAGTATTGGCTTTTAAAAACTCGATGACATCTCAGGTAGATTATGGTAGCTGGATAAAATAATGAGATTGAAAGCTTCTTAGTTAAACTAGGCTTTATCAAAAACAGTTCATTGCACACTAGCTCCTGAAAGCCTCTGGTCCTTATAAATCATGACATAAAGTGATTTAAACTAATTTTCTTACTAAATTTAATCAATAAAGTTCTGCAAAGCAAATACACTATCCTTTAGGCAGCAGTAGGCACTAATGGTTGAGGTGCACTGGCATATTTAACCTGACATGGAGAGTTAAGGTATGGGCATCTATCTGCTCTATTTGTTTGGCTCTAAAGGAGGCAGGCAAGAAGCAATCAGAACAGTTTCTTCCTATATAACAAAGTAAAGATAAGACCAAATCCTAAAATGTAAATTGCATCAGCACCAAAATGGTATAACCCAATCTAGAAATTGACCACAAAGACTTTATACATGCTTTTAACATAAATTGTGGCCCTACTTCATAAACAGCAGTTCATGATATTACTTAATGATTAGAATACTGCAATTTTTTTTCCTCAAGTAATTTTTTAATAGTTAAAATGAACTATTTTTCGGTCTCTTCATGCAAAGCAGAAGAAATATAAAGACTCGTTTTGATCTGGTTCTGGTATTAATTTAAATTGAATATTCACTATTTGAATTTATTGCAGCAGATGTCCTCAGCTACCCAAT
Organism: Dasypus novemcinctus; assembly: GCF_030445035.2. Taxonomy (NCBI): domain Eukaryota; kingdom Metazoa; phylum Chordata; class Mammalia; order Cingulata; family Dasypodidae; genus Dasypus; species Dasypus novemcinctus. Next base: position 29,929,028 of record NC_080704.1, on the reverse strand, counting down.
TATTTTAGCACAATTTGGCACATATATAATTTTAAAAGATCTTGTAACTAGGCGAAGCATTTAATTTCCTACCAAATTAATCCCTTTGGAACATTACATTGGATGCCATGGTGATTAAAAAAAGAAAAGATTCTTTCATAACAGCAAGATGCTCGAGTAAATACCCAGTACTCTGCACAAATGGAAGAGCTGCATTTATTCCCTCTGTTATATATGGTGCAGGTTTCCTTATTACTAATTATGTCCTCTTTCTCAGCTCAGACATTTTTAATAACCACGTGTGCTATGCTCTTTCCTCCCTTGTTCTGGGTTTATCTGTTACCCTGTTTAAAGTGGAAGACATCTTTTTCTTGACCCCAAAAGGAAAATGGGTGTGAATTGATCCAGAATTCTTTAGCAATGAGTCTGCAGAAACAGGAATGACCAAAGAATCAGGCGTCCGCCTACCACATGGGAGGTCCACAGTTCAAACCCCGGGCCTCCTTGACCCATGTGGAGCTGGCCCATGCACAGTGCTGATGTGCACAAGGAGTGCCATGCCACGCAGGGGTGTCCCTCACGTAGGGGAGCCCCACGCACAAAGAGTGTGCCCCATAAGGAGAGCCGCCCAGCGCGAAAGAAAGTGCAACCTGCCCAAGAATGGCACCGCTGACACAACAAGATGACGCAACAAAAAGAAACACAGATTCCCAGTGCCGCTGATAAGGATAGAAGCGGTCACAGAAGAACACACAGCAAATGGACACAGAGAGCAGACAACTGGGGGGTGGGGGGGAAGGGGAGAGAAATAAATAAAAATAAATAAAAATTAAAAAAAGAATCATGTCTCAAATTTTGCTTAGCTAAATGGCAGGTACCACAGTATTTCTTTTTCTTCATTATTCAATGAAAGTTAATATGTCCCAGTAATCATTGCTGTGTAACAAACTATCCCAAAAATGTCTTGGAGTAAAGCAACCATTTTATTATGTGCACAGATTCTGTGGATCAAGCGTAGTAGGAATGGTTTGACTCTGCCCCATGATGACTGGGGTCTCAGCTTGGAAGACTTAAATACTGGGGTTGCCTCAATGGCTGGCACCTGGGCTAGAATCACTTGAGATTTGGGAACTGGAACACCAATCTGCAGCCTTTCTGAATGGGTTCAGTTTCTCAAAACTCAGGAGCTAATTTTGGAGGGGAAGCAACCCAGAAGGGGGCATCCAGAGAGCAAGTTCCAAAAGACCCAGGTGAACACTGCACTTTGTTTTCTCACCTGAACCTCAGAATTCACATGGCATCATTTCTTCTGACTGTTACAAACTGTAACAGTTTGAAGTTCTTTCGTGAATCCCAGAAAAGTTTATGTTTTTGAACTAATCCATTCCTGTGGGTGTGGGGTCTTTTGATTGCATTAATTTCAATTAGTGGACCTTTGATTAGAAAACTTGACTAGGCCGCTTTAGGGCTTTTGATTGGACTACATCAGTGAGGCATGACCCAGGTTGGGTCTCCGCCCTCTTGCTGTGTCTTATATAAACTGAGAATACACAGATAGAGAAGAGAAATACAGGTAAAGGGGGCTTTGCCATTTTGACCCTGCCAATGTGAGAGAAAGAACTTCAGGTTTGCCTACAGCTTAGGAAGACAGAGAAGTTCCATGAGGTTCAAGGAGATGAGGCTCAGGAGAGATGCCTGATTGCCCACAGCTGAGCTTGAGGAGAAAGTAGGGAGACTGGCAGACCTGCCATCTTGCCTTGCCATGTTACGTGACTCCAGGATCTGTTAGCAGCCAACATTTGTTGGGAAGCATCTCTGATGGTGCCTAGATTTGGACATTTCATGGCCCCAGAACTATAAGATTTTCCCCTAAGAAAATTCTCATTATAAAAGCCAACCCATTTCTGGTATTTTGCATAGGCAGCTTTTAGCAAACTAAGATACAGGCAAATCACTAAGGTCAGTCTAGGTTAAAGGAAATAAGACAAAGATCCCTCTTCTTAATGAGATAAATGTCAAAGAATTTGTGGATATATTTTAAAACACAAACATATATAATTATTCTGTATATGCTGAACATGTTGCAGTCTACACCATTATGCATCTGTCAGCTGTTAAGAAATGCATTGAAGATAAGCGGAGAGGACAACACAATTTTGTGTTGCTCAATTTTGAACTCTGTTCTGGAGTTCTTTATTACAAGACATAAATTTTCACAACAGTTATGGTTCTATTGATCTTCGATTATTAATGGTCACTTATGGAAGTAGAATTATTTCAGTCTTTTTGAGGAAAGAGCAAGATTAAAATAAACAACAAAAACAACAACAAAGATGAAAGAGGGGCTCATAAATAGGCATTATTGGCAAACATCTCCTGGACATCTGTCATAGTTTGGGTTCCCCAAAGTGTGAGATCAAAGAAAGGACCTAGGTGCATGTAGAATATTTCAGAGGTGATTCCAGGAAGAAAAAGTGAGAAAATAAGGGAAGTAAGAAAAGCTAACAGAGTGCATTAACGAATAGGGTATTACTGTGAGCAAGTGGCACTAAATCTGCAGGGTACCTTCTGAGAACCCATGAGAAACCCATCTCTGAAACAGCTCTAGCTAATGGACGAGGCTGGAACAATTAGCCACCTGCAACCATACCCATTGCTTGAGGGTTGGCATCAGGTATTAGGGCCTCCACACTTATACACTTGCCTATTTCTCTGGTTTGCAGTAAGCATTATCCCCTGAGGCCAAGAAGGCTCTCAGGCAGAGAAGAAAGACTCAAGCTCTTGAGGCACGGAGCTGTCAGAATATCTGGCAATCATTCACCTTAGCTGTCACTGGACTCCCAAGGGGAAAGAGGACAAGGGGCGGGACACCAACTGCATCTGTTCCATCTTTTACATTTTCTTTAAATATTATTTTTATAAATATATTGCATGCACATCATGCAAGAAAAATAAACTTTTTTAGAGCTGCTAATGGGTTTCTGTCTCCTAGTTTATTTGTATTTATATTTTGTAAAAACAGTCCTATATGAAATATCACCCATATTCGTATTTCACATGAGGTTTCACTATGTTACACTGCCCCATGTTACATTTTTAGCTTTCTTTCTGGTAGTATACATGTCCTTAGACATTCCTTTTCAACCACTGCCATACCCATGTAATAGCTCTGCTAGTTACAAACACCTTGATGTGCTTTCACCATTTCTATTCATTTCCAAAGATTAACAAACAACCTTTTTACCAATTCTGCACTCATTAACCCTCAGCTTTCCATTTTTTACCCTTATTCTATTTTCTGGCAGCCTATATTTTAATTATCAACTCCATGAGTTTACACAATATATTTAATTCATACTAGTATAATCATACAGTATTTGTCCTTTTGTGTCTGGCTTGCTTCACTCAGCATAATGTCTTCCAGGTTCATCCATGTTGTCATATGCTTCATGACTTCATTTCTTCATATAGAAGAAAAGTAAATAATCTTAAAAGGTTTTCCATCTTCATACCTCATCCCTCTAGCGGTAATCATTTCCGATTCTTCTTTCTTCTTCTGTGTACCTCCTTATTTATAAATAATGTTTATGGTGATTTGTCTTGCTTTATCAGGTTTATCCCTTGTATATTGCTTTTATGGCAATTGAGAGTTTAACACTTAACACCATTTTTCCAATATAATTACATCATAATTGGGGATAACTAAATATCCATATTATATTAATTTTATAAAGGTTTCCTTTACCAAGTCAAATAATGTATATTAATGATAGGTCTTTGCTTATAAAACTTTTGTTTTCCCTGACAAAAGTGTTCCATTTGTTTTTGTCTTTTATGTATCTTTTTCTAAGTCTTCCTAAATACTTCATAAGCTCCATAACATGTGTTTCAGCAAGATTGCTGATGTAGTTAAACGTAGCATTTCTTGTTTTCTTTGTAGAGTTTTTCCCTATTGGTGACCTTCAGCCTCTTCTTGAATTGTGACTAACCTACTACGCAACAGTCATTCTGAGATTTTCCTTTGCCTTCATCTTGGCACTTCTCTTTGCTTTCCATCCGAGTCGGGTCACCTTTTTCCTGGCTTCTAGAAACCATAGCTTCCTTGCTCTTGAATTGTTCCATTCTATTATCACAGTGTTACTTGCTCCGTTAGATTCCTGAAAATTTCCAAGGAGGGGACATCATTCTTCGTTTCTATGAGAGGGGAAAAAATGCCTTATTTTGCCCTCTCATTTGATTTTCAGAATTTTGAAGGTCTGTCCCCATTGTATTCTAATTTCCAGATGATAGTATTGAAAAGTACCCAAACCCTTTTTGAGTAACCTGTTTTATTTGGGCTTTTAAAAAATGGGTGCTTGTTTTTATTTTTCTCCCTGAAAACTTTTGTTAGTTTCGCTTTATCCCTTGCATGTGACTATTTTATGATAATAGTGCTTAGTGCGGTCTTTAGCATTCTCTCTCCTGGGCTCAGTGGGTCCATTCATATTGATATTTATGTTCCCAATTTCTGAAAAATATCATGTTTGTCTCTTTCCTTTGTTTCTTGTGGTTGTTGTGAGAATGCCCTCCCAGTGGTTTTCTCCTCTCCATTTTTTTTTTCTATTTTCTGTTACAAAAATAGATATGAACTGTCTGGTTTGATCCTTTGATATGGTTTAAATTTTCTTTTAGAGAAGTTGTGGGTTTCAAGAAAAATCAGGCATAAAATACAGGATTCCCATACACCAGCCCACCAAAAACACCTTGCATTGGTGTGGAATATTTGTTACAAATGATGATAGCACATTTTTATAATTATACTATTAATAAAAGTCAATGATATAACTTAGGACTCACTGTTGGTATCATGTACTTCCATTCTACTTTAGCCAAGATGAAATATCCGAGACTAAATTTACTCCCTTACAAAAACACCAAAAAAAAAAAAAATTAAAAACAAATGAAGCAGGGGAGCAGATGTGGCTCAAGTTGTTGAGCACCCAATTGCCACTTGGGAGATCCTGGGTTCAGTCCCTGGGGCCTTCTAAAAACAAAACAAAACAAAACAACAACAAGCAAACAAATGAAAAAACCAGCTCAGGGGAGCTGATAAGTCTCAGTGGTTGAGTGCCAGCTTCCCATATACGAGGTCCCGGGTTCAATCCCCATCGCCTGTACTTCAAAAAGAAACAAACAAACAAAAATAAACAAACAATTGAAACAATTGTTTTAAAGACACTGGATATCAGAAATGAAGTACAGAGATCCCTGAGAAATGGGAAACAAATGAGGTGAGCACTACTATTGCTCCAAATATTGCTTTGAGGTTGTTTCCAAGCCAAGGTTCAGAGAGGGAAAACCAAAGCAGAGCCTGCTGGACTCTGAATTTTGGAGAAGGAGCTAGGAGTTCAAGGAGAACAGGCATGCTGGTGTTTGCAGAAAAGAGTAATGGAGAGGAAAGAGCTGCACAGAGAGAAATCGTGGAGATCTGCAGGGGCTCCCCTCTCAAGTGTTCAGCAGAATACTGACCATTGCATGCATGAGAGGAAACTACCTGAGGCTGTGGAAAGAACCATCTGAGGGGATTAGAGGAAACAGTGCTCAGAGGCCACATGGGTTCAGGAAGAGTGACTTTCCCACAAACCAGGCTAGAAAAATGCATAATTTGTAAGGCAGAGGTAGATTACTCTGAAGGATTTTGCCTCTATAGTGGGGGAAATTACCCTAGACTAAATGCTCCTCTGGTCTGGCCTAACCTTTGTGGAGGAGGAAAGGCTTAATGATTGGGAAAAGACACCATTGAACTTTTTTTTTTTTAAGATTTATTTTATTTATTTCTCTCCCCCTCCCCCCCACCCCAGTTGTCTGTTCTCTGTGTCTATTTGCTGCGTCTTCTTTGTCCGCTTCTGTTGTTGTCAGCGGCACGGCAATCTGTGTTTCTTTTTGTTGCGTCATCTTACTGTGTCAGCTCTCTGTGTGGGTGGCGCCATTCCTGGGCAGGCTGCACTTTCTTCCACACTGGGTGGCTCTCCTTACGGGGCGCACTCCTTGCGTGTGGGACTCCCCTACACGGGGGGCACCCCTGCATGGCAGGGCACTCCTTGCGCACATCAGCACTGCACGTGGGCCAGCTCCACATGGGTCAAGGAGGCCTGGGGTTTGAACCGCGGACCTCCCATGTGATAAATGGACGCCCTAACCACTGGGCCAAGTCCTCTGCCCCACTGAACTTCTAATGTGCTCAGTAACATTGCCTTTATTGACCCAGGATATAGTTACAAGGGTTTTGATATCAGTGAGCTGAATAATTTTTAAAGCTGGAAATTAATGAGCTAAACATGCATCTTAAGAAGTTAAAGAAAATTGAAGGAAGGAAATAATAAAGACCATTGATGGTAGAGAAAGCACACATAGAATAAAGGATCAACAAAGCCACAAGCTGGTTCTTAGAAAAGGCTCATGAAGTTCACAACTAGTGAGATTAAACAAGCAAGAGAAAGAGAGAGGGCATGTTTAACTAATATCGGGAATGCAGAACGGTCTGTAACTATAGCTGATGAGAACATTAAAAAATATAATAAATGGACATTTGAACAACTCAGTGACTTTTAATTTGAAAATTAAAATGAAATGTGCAAATACCCAGAAAATCATAACAAACTGAACGATTTGAATTTCATAGACTCCAAATAATTTCCAGCTTCCTTCCAATTAAAAGTAGGAATTTTGGTTTAGATCACATTACATTAAAAAAGAAAATAAAAAACAAAACTGGTTTTGTGCCTATGTTTTTTTCAGTGTAATCACAAGTGGCCTCCAAACATTTCATTGGGAAGCTTTGGGCTCATGGAAACAGAGGTGTGGTAGACAACTTCCAAAATGGCCCTCAGTGATCCCTGCCTCCTGGTAGCCATACCCTGGTGTAGCCCCTTTCCCTTGTGTGGGCTGAGGCTAATGACTTGCTTCCAACAAATAGAATACGGCAAAATGATAGGATGCCGCTTCCAAGATGACGTTATAAAACACTCTGGCTTCTGTCTTGCGGGCACTGTCTCTGGTTCTGGTGCTTTCTCTGATGAAGACTACTGTGCACTTGTGAGCAGCCCTGTGAAGAGGCCCACATGGCCAGGAATTGAGGGAGCCCAGGGCTTATAGCCAACAAGGAACTGAGCCCTGACAACAACATTAGTATACTTGGAAACTGGCCCTTGCCTGGTTAGCCTCAAGATGATTGAAGCCCTACTGGACACTTTGATTGAGCCCTGTGAGTGTCCCTGAGAGCCAGATCCACCCAGCTGAGTCTTGCCTGGATTCCTGATCCACAGAAACTGAAAGATAAAAAACGTTGCCTTAGAACACTGTTTTGGGAATTTTTTTGCAGTAACAGATGATTAATTTAGAAGAAGAGACATAAAACTTGCTGAAGGTAAGATCTCTGAGCAGAACAGAGGCAAGAAATTGGTAGAATGAGGAGGCAATCAAGTGAGACTTCAGAGATTATGATAGTTCTCATTCACTTGGTCAGAGATATCCACCCTAACTTATTGTCATTAAGTCCTTGTGTATTATCAAATAGCAATGGCAAAACCAATGTTCTCAAGTCTTGCACTAAAACCACTCTATGGAATAGTAATAGAAGCACCAGCCGACTTATCAACATGGCATGTAGCAATCAGGAATTGCTAGTCTAGTTTTTAGAAAATTCTACATGTAGCACAAGAAACCACAGGTAGTGGCTATTAATAAAGACAATCATTCTTCCAGATGAAAAGACAGAAACTTCAAATGTATATACATTGAGGCAAAATCATCTAATGTAACACACACATATACATACAATCATAGTTTGTATAAACATAGAAAAATACATGAAACCTATATACCAGATGGCTAAATATCTGTTTATTCTTCAGGAAAGAGGGAGGGAGAAAGAAATGAACAAATGTTTTTGTTTATATCACTTCATATAATAAGTATTATTTGTATTATGCAGAATTATAAAGATTTATATGTTAATTATGAATAAAGATAAAATGATTGTAACTGCATTATCCTGACATACATTTTTTATAATTAGAGAAGTTTTAGGTTTACAGAAAAACCAGGCAGAAAGTTCAGAGTTCCCATAGACCTATACTCACAGACTTACTTTTCTCTATTAACACTGCATTAATGTGGTACCTTTGTTACAACTGATGAAACAATATTACTATAATTATACTAACTATAGTCCATAGTTTACCTTAGGACTCTCTGTTGCTGTTGTACAGTCCTATGATTTTTCAAAAAATTTTATTCTAGTAACATATATCCAACCTAAATTTTCCTCTTTAACCACATGCAAACATACGATTAAGTGGTGTTAATTGCATTCACAGTGTTGTGCTACAATTACTGACATCCATTACCAAAATTTTTCCATCATTCCAAACAAATCTGTACCAAATAAGTACTAACTCTCCATTCCCTACAACCACCCTGGCCCCTGATAGCCTGTATTCCAGTTCCTGACTCTTATGAATTTGCACATTCTAATTATTTCATATCAATTAGATTATACAACATTTGTCATTTTGTGTCTGCCTTAGACTCAGCATGATGTCTTCAGAGTTCATCCATGGTATAGCATATATCAGAACTTCATTTACATTACATGGTTGAACAGTATTCCACTGGATTTTTGTTTATCCTATCCTCTGTTGATGGACAGAGGTTGCTTTAATCTTTTGGCAATTGTGAATAATACTGGTATGAACATCAGTATGCAAATATCTGTTTGAGTCCCTACTTTCAATTCTTCTGAGTATATGCCTAGAAGTGAAATTGCCAGGTCATGTGGTAATTCTAGACTAGCTTTTGGAGAACAGCCAAATACTTTTCCACAGAAGGTGTGCCATTTTATATTCCCACCAACAAAGATGAGTGTTCCTATGTTTCCACATCCTCTCCAACACTTATTTTCCATTTTTTAAAATTGGAGCCAATCTAGTGGGTGTGAAATGGTATCTCATTGTCATTTTGATTTGTATTTCCCTAATGACTAATGATGTTGAGCATCTTTCCATGTGCTTATTGACCATTTGTCTATCTTCTTTGGAGGAATGTCTTTTCAAGTCCTTTGCCCATTTTTTGTTTCCATTGGGTTGTCTTTTTGTTGCTAAGTTGTTGGATTACTTTCTATATTCTGGATAGTAAATTCTTATCACATTTAAGGTTTCCACATATTTTCTCCCATGCTGTAGGTGTTCTTTTTATTTTCATGATAAAGTCCTTTGGTGCACAAAAGTTTTTAATTTTAATGAAGCCCCATTTATCTATTTTTTTCTTTGGTTGCTCATGATTTTGGTGTAAAGTCTAAGACAACATTGCCTAACACAAGGTCCTGTAGGTGCTTCCTTAGGCTTTATTCCAGGAGTTTTATAGTTTTGGTTCGTATGTTTAGGTCTTTGAGCCATTTTTTGTTTTTTTGTTTTTTTTAATTTTTCCTTGAATATTTTTTTCCAACTTGAATTTTTCTATTTTTAATCACATGGATGACTGAGAAAATATTGGTAGATTACAAGTCCCTTTATTTTTTAATTTTTTTATTAAATGGTCTTTTTTTTAAGATACATAGATCACAAAAAGTGTTACATTAAAAAATATAAGAGATTCCCACATACCCACCCTCCACCCCACTCCCACTCCTCCCACATCAACAATCTCTTTCATCATTGTGGCACATTCATTGCATTTGGTGAATACATTTGGGAGCACTGCTGCATCACATGAATTATAGTTTACATTGTAGTTTACACTCTCCCTCAGTCCATTCAGTGGGTTATGGCAGGATATATAATGTCCAGTATCTGTCCCTGAATATCACTTAAGATAATTCCAAGTCCTGAAAATGCCCCCACATCTCATCTCTTCTTCCCTCTTCCTGCCCTCAGCAACTACTGTGGTCACTTTCTCCAGATCAATGATACAGTTTCTTCCATTACTAGTCAAAATAGTTCTATAGTAGAATACCAGTAAGTTCACTCTAGTCCATAATTTATTCCTCCATCCTGTGGACCCTGGGTTAGTGATGTCCACCCCACCTCTACATTGAGAGGGGGCTTAGATCCCACATGGTTGATGGATGCAATTCTCCTGCTTGGAGTTGTAGGCACTCTCAGTTCCCAAGCATGGTGGCTAACCATCTTCATCTCACTGTTAGCCAACCTGTGCAAGTCCAACAAACAGAGAGTAGGAGCTGCAATTCTGCTGAGGCTCAGGGCCCAGCTGGCACATGGCCAGTCCAGAGATTGACACCTCCTGAGTATACACCAACCCCAGCACCATCCACAGGTTCAGTAAAAGTGACAAAAGAGGCATGTGTAGAAAGTTCACATCTGAGGAACACAAATCCCAAATTAGGGCCCACTGACAAGGCACTGAACTCCAGAGTCAACTGCCATGATTGTAGAACCTGTGTGTCTCTGTAGCCCTCAGGAGCACTAGTACCTGGAGTTGTATCTACTTTGGCTGTCTCTGGGATCCTGCTGAGGCATAAGTGCAACCCCTCTGATGACTTCCTGGCTCTTTTTTGAAGACTCTTAGCTATATAAACTCATTTGTCTTTACCATTTCCCCCTTTTATTCAAGGTCTTTTTCTAGTTGCATCACCAGTTAGTGATTGGTAGTAATCCTTCAGTACCAGGGAGGCTCATCCCGGGAGTCATGTCCCATGGCGGGGGGAAAGAAATGCATTTACCTATTGACTTAGAGAGTGGCCACATTTGAGCAACATTGAGGTTCTCAGGAGGTAACTCTTAGGCACCCTGCAGCTCTAGGCCTAGTTCAGATTTCAGGCACACAGGTTCATAAGCATAGTCATCAGTATCAAGGGCTAGTTGAGCCATTTTCAATTAATTTTTGTGTATAGTGTGAGACAGGGGTCTACCTTCATTCTTTTGCATTTCTCAGTACTATATGTAAAAATCAATTGGCCATAGACATGAGGGTTTATTTCTGAACTCTCAATTTGAATCCATTGGTCTATATGTGTGTCCTTGTGTCAATACCATGCTCTTTTGATTACTGCAGCTTTGTAATAAATTTTAAAACCACAGCATGTGAGTCCTCCAACTTTGTCTTTTTTAAGATAGTTTGGCTGTTCCAGGCTGCTTACCCTTCCATATAAATGTGATAAGTGGCTTGCCATTTCTAAAAAGAAGGCTGTTGGAATTTTAATTGGGATTGTGTTGAATTTGGAAATCACTTTGGGTAGAATTGGCATATTAACAATATTTAGTCTTCCAATCCATGATCATGGCATACCCTTCTTTTTATTTAGGTGCTATTTGATTTCTTTCATCAATATTTTTTTTCTATGTACAAGTCCTTTATCTCCTTGGTTAAATTTATTCCTAGATATTTGATTCTTTAAGTTGTTATTTTAAAATCAATTTTTCTTGATTTCCCCTTCAGGTTGTTCATTTCAGGTGTACAAAAACACTGCTGATTTTTGCATGTTGATCTTGTAATACACCACTTTGTTGAATTCGACATAATTCTTTTTGACATAGACTTTAAAATATCCTAACTCTTTAGACACACTGAACAACATAGATGTGTGGTAGATAACAAATATAGCAGGCTTAGAGGGGTCTTGCAGTCAGAATAGCAATCCAACAGAAAGCATTCCCTTTCTACAGTTTTATTTTATTTGAAATATCTAAAGTTACTTTTTGTTCCTTTCCTTCCAAAAATTTTACTTTAGAAGTCAATTAACAGAATGATAATGAATCTGATGTCATTTATACCCATTGTATTTAAATTTATTCATTGATGTAAGAGGTTGATACAGCTTTTTTTTCTCCCCGATTTCTGGCTTTTTATTGGAATTGTGCCCTGTGGCATTAAACAAAAAGCCACACAATTGAGAGATTAGAAGCAATTGCACTTGGTATTGGGTTCCAATATAGCATAAAACAGCCCAAGAGGAAATACAGGCAGTGGACTCCAGAGTACTAATTATGGTGTTTTATTCAATTTTAAGTGTTTGGAATGGAATATAATGAAACCTAAGTAAGAGTTCAAAAAGGCTTCCTTTTTCTTAAGCATATTGATCCTAGTTTATTTATTTATTTTTAATTTATTTTATTTTTTCTTCTTTGTTTTCTTTTAAATGTTACATTCAAAAAATATGAGATCCCCATATACCCTCCACGCCACGCACACCACCCTTCCCACATCAACAACCTCTTCCATCATTGTGGCACATCCACTGCACCCAGCAAATACATTCTGGAAAACTGCTGCAGCACATGAACAGTGGTCCACACTGTAGTCCACACTCTACCCCAGTCCACCCAGTGGGCCACGGCAGGACACACAACATCCAGCATCTGTCCCTGCAGCACCACCTAGGACAACTCCAAATCCTGAAAACATCCCCACACCATATCTCTTCTTCCCTCTCCTGACCATCAGCCACCGTGGCCACCCTCTCCATATCACTACTACAATTTCTTCCCTTACTAATCACAGTAGTTCCCCAGCAGAACAACAGTAAATCCACTCTAATCCATACTCTATTCCTCCATCCTGTGAACCTGGGATGGCTATGTCCAGTCCCCATCTACATCAAGAGGGGGCTTAGACTCCACATGGACGATGGATGAAATTCTCCTGCTTGTAGCTGTAGGCACTCTTGGCTCCCTGGTGTGGTGGTTGACCCTCTTCACTTCCCTGTCAGCTGGCCAGTGTAAGTCCAACAAACCAGAGGGTAGGAGCCACAAGTCTGCTGAGGCCCTGGGCCTGGCCATCACATGGACAGTCCAGAGATTCAGGTCTCCTGAGTGTACACCAACCCAAATCCCAACCACAGGTCTGGTAAAAGTAACAGAAGAGGCATGTGGAGAAAGGTTATATCTGAGTCCAACTCCATCACATTCAGGAACACAGACTTCAAAGTAGGGCCAACTGACATGGCCCTCGACTCCAGAGCCATCTGTTATGACCATAGAACCTGTGGGTCTCTGCAGCCTTCAGGAGAACCAGCACCTGGGTTTCCATCTACCTTGGCTGTCTCTGGTACCCTGCTGAGGCATGCATAAGCATCACCCTCTGATGATCTCCTGACACTTTTTTGGAGACTCATAGTCATATAAACTCACTTGTCCTTTCCATTTCCCCCTTTTATCCAAAGTCAAAAAGCAGTTTTTAACACCTGATGTTACATGTAGGCTGAGATATTCTGCTGGTCTGAGTTGACCTCTTTGTTCAAGGTCTTTTTCTAGTATATCATCAGCTGGTGCTTGGTAGTAATCCCTCAGCACCAGGGAGGCTCATCCCTGGGAGTCATAGCCCATGCTGGGGGGAAGGCAATGCATCTACATGCTGAGTTTGGCTTAGAGAGTGGCCACATTTGAGCAACATGGAGGCTCTCAGGAGGTAACTCTTAGGCACCGCACAGCTATAGGCCTAGTTCATATTTCAGGCACACAGGCTCACAATCAGAGCCATCAGTATCAAGGACTCATCATTGGACCATCCATCTTTATTGGTCTTTGTCATTGCACTTGGGGGATTGTTGTTGTTCCATTGGGAAATGTGATAGAGCTCCCCTGGCTAGGAACTCAGCACTCTCTCAGCTGTCATTTCTAACTGAAACCACTATGAAAATATCCAAACCTTTCTATATACCCTGTATACATGCCCTGGAGAGCTCCCTCCTAACCATGTGCCCCCCACCAATGACATACCACAAAAGTGCTCCTTCCCTGCCATAGCTGAACTTCTCTGTAGTCCAAAACTTCTTCAAAAAGGAAACCCCATATACTGCCAGGTTCCATTAATAGAAAAGTGGAATATAGTGATGGGTTTAAAGGTTAGATATAGAATACATAGAAATTTAGAAAAATTAAATAAAGGAAAAATTAATTGGGGTATCAAAAAATGTAAAAATGAAAAAGCTTTGTTTTTGACATTTTGTCTTTCATCACTGCTATAGGTGTTGCCCTGTATGTACAGTAGCAAGGCAATTTCTTCCATTTCTTCCTCAGTGTCTGCCTCCTCCTTTCTTTCTTTTTTTTTTTTTTTTTCCTGATTATTAAGTTTCTCTTGACATAAGTTTTAGGTCACAATAGTTCACATATACAATATATGGTACTCCCATATATCCAGCATCAAACCCTTTGTGACTTCCCCAACAATGATCTTTTTACATGTTCATATTATATTTACTGCAGCTAATGTACAGATATTGAAATGATCACTTTCAAACATGGTTCCATTTGGGTTTACATTATGGTTTATATTTTAGACTATACAATTTTCTAAATTTTTAGTTATCTTATGTTTTACATTATGGTTTACATTTTAGCCTATAGATTTTTATACGTTTTTGGTGTAATTTAACATGACCTATATCCATCATGGCATGATCTTGTGGAACACTTCCATTACCCCACAGTTACCCTGATTACATGTATTTTTTTTTTCTCTTTTCTTTTTTTTTTTTTATTGACTTTGTAATAATATTACATCAAAAATATATATGTGAGGTCCCATTCAACCCCGCTCCCCCACCCCCCCCTCTCCCCCCCCAACAACACTCGTTCCCATCATCATGACACATCCATTGGATTTGGTAAGTACATCTTTGGGCACCTCTGCACCTCATAGTCAATGGTCCACATCATGGCCCATACTCTCCCCCATTCCATCCAGTGGGCCCTGTGAGGATTTACAATGTCCGGTGATTGCCTCTGAAGCACCATCCAGGGCAGCTCCATGTCCCAAAGACACCTCCACCTCTCATCTCTTCCTGCCTTTCCCCATACCCATCGTCCACCATGTCTACTTTTCTCAATCCAATACCACCTCTTCTATGTGGACATTGGATTGGTTGTGTCCATTGCACCTCTATGTCAAGAGGAGGCTCAAATTCCACATGGATGCTGGATGCAATCCTCCCATTTTCAGTTGTAATCACTCTAGGCTCCATGGTGTGGTGATTGTCCTTCTTCAACTCCATCTTAGCTGAGTGTGGTAAGTCCAATAAATCAGATTGTAGGTGCTGGAGTCTGTTGAGGTTCAGGACCTGGCTATCACATTGTCAGTCCAGAGATTCAAATCCCCTAAATATATCTTAAATCCCAACATTAACTGCACCTCCAGCACATTAGCATGAAAGTCTTATGAAGGAAGATCCCATCTGAGTCCAGATTCATCACACATAAACACCATTTCCAAAGAGGGGCCATCTGCACTGGTAGTTAACCCCATCGGCCATGGCCATAACTCTCATGGGTCTCTTTAGCCTTCAAAGGAACCAATATCTGGGGGTTGTATCTGCTTTATCTGTCTCTCTGACTCTGCTCAGTTGTGCATGAGGGCAATCCTTCTGCCAGCCTCCAGACTCTTTTTTAGAAACTCGTAGCCATATAAACTCATTCCTCCTTTCCATTTCCCCCTTACTTTAGGTCAAACAGCATTTTAAAGTCATGTTATTTTATGTAGACATGGATATTCTGCTGATCCGCATTGAACCTTCCGTATAAGGTCCTTTTCCAGTTGCATCATCAGTTGGTATTTGATAGTGGTCCCTCGTTGCCAGGGAGGCTCGTCCCCGGGTGTCATGTCCCACGCTGGAGGGAAGGCATTGCATTTACATGCTGAGTTTGGCTTCGAGACTGGCCACATTTGAGTAACATGAAGGCTGACAGGAGGATATTCCCAGGCACAATGTTGCTCTAGGCCTTGTTCTTATTTTAGGTTTATCAGCTCACAAGCATAGTCATTAGCATCAGGGGCTCACTGTTGAACCCTCACTCCCTCCAGGTCACCGCCGCTGTACCTGGGAGACTGTCGCTGCTCCCCTAGGGACCGCGGCAGAGCACCACTGGCCAGGAACCCAGTACCCCCCCTGCTGTGGTTTTTAATTGTTGCCATTATGAGTATATCCAATCATTACCATGCCCCCTGGACATATGTTCTGTACAGCTCCCTGTCAGCCATATATCACCTGTCATTGGTATCCCATACCAGTATCCCTCCATTGCCATTGTTGAAACACTCTGTGGTCCAGAACTCCCCGAAATTTGAAGCTCAATATAATGTCATGGTCCCTTACTAGGGAATGGTATATAGCGATGGGTTTAAAGGATGGATAAAGAACTTGGATAAAGTTAGATAAAGAACTTAGATAAAGAATGTTGACTTGAAAAAATTCCACATCCTATCCTTTCCCCCCCCCCCCTAATTATTCAGCATTTCTTCACTGGAGTACTAGACCACAGCAATGCATATATATAATATACAGCACTCCCATACATCCACCACAAAACCTTTTTCCTTCCACAGCTATACTCTTACATCCTTTTCACATCATATTTACTTAAGGTGATGTACAGAGTCTGAGATATTAGCTTTCTAACAAGGTAATATCTGTGCTTACATTATGGTGCATACTTTAGGATACACAGTTCTTTACATTTTTAGTTATCCTATGTTTTACATTATGGTTTACATTATCAGTCTGTCATCTCCTATATGTTATGGTGTAATATTACATGTTTTATATCCATCCTTGTGTACTCTCAAAAAACTCCTCTCTTGCCCCCCTTTTACTTTGGTTCCACACATTTAACGTCCATTTTCCCTTCCACCTTGGTGCCCACAGTGACAGCCAACCTTCGTTTCCTGAGGAGCCACTTCCAGAAATAGATGGAATAGTGTTCAGGGCCTAACTTGCTCAACTGCCCCAATGCCCTGGGAGCCACCCTTTCTCTCAAGGGATACAGTTCCCTCTATTTGGTGGCATTAGTCCTCCCCAGGATGTGGGTCCACCCCAACTCTCACTACTTGGGATTTTACCCCATGGTGTCACCCACTCTGGCAGAATGAGCATTTAGGCATTCCCCAGGAGCCCGTCCTGCATCAGACCCTCCCCTCCGAGCATTCTAAACAGGTAACCCTCTTTATTATATTTTGATATGATTTTCTCGGCATTTTACTCTCCACCACCTCCTGACCCTCTCCTGTGTTCATATGCTCCCCCTCCCTCCCCCCACTTTTGGGCAACGTTACCCAACCATCCCTCCCCAGCCACCCTCAAACCCATAAAGCCCCAACCAAAGGCAACCCCTTGCCCCCATTTTATCTCTTCTTTGTGTTCATACTTACCACCATCTCGTCTTAAATTCCCCCCCTGCAGACATCGGCTCATATCCTTCCTCCACCCTCCGATTTCCTGTAAGCCTATCGTTCAGTCTCTTGCTATCTAGGGCAGCTTGTTTATTTCATATCATTGAGGTCATGTAGTATTTGTCCTTCAATGTCTGGGTTGCTTCACTCAACATAAGGTTCTCAAGATTCATCCATGTTATCACATGTGTTTGTAGTGTGTTTGTTCTTACAGCCGAGTAGTATTCCATTGTGTGTATATACCACATTTTATTGATCCACTCATCTGTTGATGGGCATTTGGGTTGATTCCAACTTTTGGCAATAGTGAACAATGCTGCTATGAACATTGGTGTACATATATCGGTTTGTGTCCTTGTTTTCAGTTCTGCTGGGTATATACCCAGCAGTGGTATTGCTGGGTCATATGGCAAATCTATGGCTAGTTTTTTGAGAAACCGCCATACTGTCCTCCAGAATGGTTGGATCCTTCCGCATTCCCACCAGCAGTGGATGAGTGTTCCCCTTCCTTCACATCCTCTCCAGCACTTGTATTCTTCTGTTTTTTTCATAGCTGCCAATCTTATGGGTGTAAGATGGTATCTCATTGTAGTTTTGATTTGCATTTCCCTGATAGCTAGAGATTTGGAACATTTTTTCATGTGCTTTCTTGCCATTTGTATTTCTTCTTCGGAGAAGTGTCTGTTTAAGTCTTTTTCCCATTTTTTAAATGGGTTGTTTATCTTTTTATTTTCAAGATATAGGAGTTCTTTATATATGCAAGTTATAAGTTTCTTATCAGATATATGATTGCCAAATATTTTCTCCCACTGTGTGGGCTCCCTTTTTACTTTCTTGACAAACTCCTTTGAGGTGCAGAAGGCTTTAATTTTGAGGAAGTCCCATTTATCTATTAGTTCTTTTGCTGCTCGTGCTTTTGGTGAGATATTCATAAATCCATTTCCTATTACAAGGTCCTGTAGATGTTTCCCTACACTGCTTTCTAAGGTTTTTATGGTCTTGGCTCTTATATTTAGGTCTTTGATCCATCTTGAGTTGATCTTTGTATAAGGTGTGAGATGGTAATCTTCTTTCATTCTTTTACATATGGCTATCCAGTTCTCCAGACACCATTTGTTGAATAGGCCACTCTCTCCCAATTGAGAGGGTTTGGTGGCTTTATCGAATATTATGTGGCTGTATATGTGAGGTTCTATATCAGAGCTTTCAATTCGATTCCATTGGTCTATGTGTCTCTCCTTATGCCAATACCATGCTGTTTTCACCACCGTAGCTTTATAGTATCTTTTGAAGTCAGGTAGTGTGATTCCTCCAATTTCGTTTTTCTTTTTCAGTATGTCTTTGGCTATTCGGGGTCTCTTTCCTTTCCAAATAAATTTCATAGTTAGTTTTTCTAGTTCCTTAAAGAAGGCTGCGTTGATTTTTATTGGGATTGCATTGAATGTGTAGATCAGTTTTGGTAGGATAGACATCTTAATGATGTTCAGTCTTCCTATCCATGAACAAGGAATAGTCTTCCATTTATTTAGGTCTTCTTTGATTTCCTTGAACAATCTTGTATAATTCTCGTTGTATAAGTTCTTTACCTCTTTAGTTAAATTTATTCCTAAGTATTTGATTTTTTTATTTACTATTGTGAATGGTATTTGTTTCTTGATTTCCTCCTGATCTTGCTCATTATTGGTGTACAGAAATGCTACTGATTTTTGCGCATTGATCTTATATCCTGCGACTTTACTAAACTCATTTATGAGTTCTAGAATCTTCGTTGTAGATCTCTCAGGGTTTTCTATGTATAGGATCATGTCATCTGCAAATAATGAAATTTTTACTTCTTCCTTTCCAATTTGAATGCCTTTTATTTCTGGTTCTTGCCTCAGTGCTCGTGCAAGTACTTCTAAGACAATATTAAATAGAAGCGGAGACAGTGGGCATCCTTGTCTTGTTCCTGAGTTTAGAGGGAAGGAGTCTAGGATTTCTCCATTGTAAACAATATTGGCTTTAGGTTTTTCATATATACTCTTTATCATGTTCAAAAAATTTCCTTGTATTCCAATCTTTTGGAGTGTTTTTATCAAAAGAGGGTGCTGTATATTGTCAAATGCTTTTTCTGCATCAACAGATATAATCATGTGATTTTTTTCCTTCAATCTGTTTATATGGTGTATTACGTTGATTGATTTTCTTATGTTGAACCATCCTTGCATACCTGGGATGAATCCCACTTGGTCGTGGTGTATAATACGTTTAATGTGTTGTTGAATACGATTAGCAAGTATTTTGTTAAGTATTTTTGCGTCTAGGTTCATTAGAGAAATTGGTCTGTAATTTTCCTTTCTTGTGGTGTCTTTGTTTGGCTTTGGTACTAGGGTAATGTTGGCATCATAGAAGGAATTGGGTAATGTTCTTTCCGTTTCAATGTTTTGGAATAGTTTCAGCAGGATTGGTGTCAGTTCTTTCCGGAATGTTTTGTAGAATTCACCTGTGAAGCCATCTGGCCCTGGGCTCTTCTTAGTTGGGAGATTTTTGATAACCAATTCTATCTCTCTGCTTGTGATTGGTTTGTTAAGATCATCAATTTCTTCTTTCGTCAATATGGGCTGCTTATGTGTTTCTAGGAATTTGTCCATTTCCTCTAGATTGTCATTTTTGTTGGAATATAGTTTTTCAAAATATCCTCTTATGATAGTCTTTATGTCTGTGGGGTCAGTGGTGATATCGCCTTTCTCATTTCTTATTTTGTGTATTTGCATCTTCTCTCTTTTTTTCTTTGTTAGTGTTGCTAAAGGTTTGTCAATTTTGTTAATCTTCTCAAAAAACCAGCTCTTGGTCTTGTTTATCTGTTCAAGTGCTTTCTTATTTTCTATTTCATTTAGTTCTGCTCTTATCTTTGTTATTTCCTTCCTTCTTCTTCCTGTTGGGCTACTTTGTTGTTGTTTTTCTAATTCCTTCAAATGTGCAGTTAGTTCTTCAATTTTTGCTCTTTCTTCTTTTTTGATATATGAATTTATGTCTATAAACTTCCCTCTCAGTACTGCTTTTGCTGCATCCCATAAATTTTGGTATGTTGTGTTATCATTATCATTTGTTTCAAGGTAGTCATTGATTTCTTTTGAGATTTCCTCTTTGACCCACTGTTTTTCTAAGAGTGTGCTGTTTAATTTCCAAATCGTGGTGTGAAATCTGG
Source organism: Dasypus novemcinctus (assembly GCF_030445035.2). Taxonomy (NCBI): domain Eukaryota; kingdom Metazoa; phylum Chordata; class Mammalia; order Cingulata; family Dasypodidae; genus Dasypus; species Dasypus novemcinctus. The sequence continues at coordinate 29,908,705 of NC_080704.1, read as the reverse complement.
GCTTCTGTCCCTTGCAAATCTCCAGCTTGACTCCACTGTGGTCAGAGATAATGTTTTGTATGATTTCAATCTTTCTGAATTCCTTCAGCCTTTTTTTGTGGCCTAGCATATGATCTATCTTGGATAATGATCCATGTGCACTTGAGAAAAATGTATATCCTGCTGTGTTTGGGTGTAGCAATCTATATATGTCTATTAGATCCAGCTCCTCTAATATACTATTCAGATGTTTTGTTTCTTTGGTGATTCTCTTTTGAGATGTTCTGTCCAGAGTTGATAGTGGTGTAGTAAAATCCCCCACTATAAATTGTGGATGTATCTATTCTTTCACTTAGTTTTTCCAGCGTTTGCCTCACGTATTTAGAGGCACCCTTGTTAGGGGCATAGATATTTATGATTGTTCGATCTTCTTGACAGATTTTCCCTTTCACTAAAATGTAGTATCCTTCTTTGTCTCTCACAATTGTTTCACATTTAAAGTCTATTTTGTCTGATATTAATATAGCTACTCCTGCCTTTTTTTGGTTATTGTTAGCTTGTATGATTGTTTTCCAGCCATTCACTTTCAATCTCCATGCGTCTCTGGGTCTAAGATGTGTCTCTTGTAGGCAGCATATGGATGGGTCATATTTCCTTATCCAATGTCCCAGTCTGAATCTTTTGATAGGTGAGTTTAATCCGTTGACATTCAGTGTTATTACTATCAAGGAATTATTTGTGTTAGCCTTATTTTGATTGGATTTGTGTTTGTCATATTTTTTTTGTCTTTTTTTTTTTGTTGTTGTTGGTCTTATACTCTCCTCCAACTCTGCCTTTCCTGTTTTTTCCTTTCTTCCTGCAGAACTCCCTTTAGAATTTCTTGAAGGGGAGGTTTCTTGTTGGTATACTCTTTCAGTTTCTGTTTGTCTGCGAATATTTTGAACTCTCCATCATGTTTGAATGCTAGTTTAGCTGGATAGAGTATTCTTGGTTGGAGATTTTTTTCCTTTAGTACCTTGACTATATCATACCACTGCCTTCTTGCCTCCATGGTTTCAGAAGAGAAATCAGCACTTAATCTAATTGAGCTTCCCTTGTATGTGATGGTTTTCTTTTCTCTTGCTGCTTTTAGGATTTTCTCTTTGTCTTGAGCATTGGATAATTTGACAAGTATATGTCTTGGCGTGGGCCTGTTGGGGTTTATGACTTGTGGAGTGCGCTGTGCTTCTTGGATATGTACATCTGTCTCTTTCAGTAGATTTGGGAAGTTTTCAGCCATTATTTCCTGCAACACTCCTTCTGACCCCTTTCCCTTCTCTTCACCTTCTGGAATGCCTATAATACGTATGTTTGAGCGTTTTGCATTGTCATTCAGGTCCCTAAATCCTAACTGGATTTTTTCTATCTTCTTATTGACCCCTTCTACTATCTGTTTGATTTCTGAGGTACTGTCTTCCACATCACTAATTCTCTGCTCTGTCTCTTCTAGTCTGCTGATATTTGCTGCAAGTGTATTTTTGATTTCTTGAACTGTGGTGTTCATTCCCATCATATCTGTTATGTTTTTGCATATGTCTGCAATTTCCCCTCCAAGTGATGTCTTCATGTTGTTAACCTCTTTCATTACTGCATCAAATTTGTCGGTGATAAATGTTCTGAGTTCTTTCATTGCTTGTGCCAAGTTTTGCTCCCCTTCGTGCTTATTGGTTTGTTGATTGGATTCAGTCATGTTTTCCTGATTATTGGTTTGGTTTGTAGATTTTTGTTGCTTTCTGGTCATCTCTTTATTTTGACGAATTTAATCAGTTCCTTAGCTTCTTTGTCTGCTTTTGGAGGTTAATTAGTTGTTATTTTTGCATAGGTGTTATATCTTCTCTTTGTCACTTTTTTCTTCTTATTCAAGTTACTTGTTGTTGGTTAAGTTCACTTTAGAAGAAAGTATTAGTGTTGGGGAAAGGCAATTGTGTCAGCAAGGGAAAAGTGTAAAGTAGTATTAGTAATGTATGTTAACAAAGCAAGAATATGAGATCTGGGAGGATGGAGGTTAGATTCATGTAGATTGTACAGAGTTATAGCTGTAGGTAGAGTACCTTTTATTAAGTAGATGACTGAATATGGGCGGAATATGGTATGAACTACAAAGCTATTGTTTTCATGAGAGAGGGAAAAAGAAAAGAAAGGTAATAGTTTCAATAGTGGATAACAGACAGAAAACAGAGCAAAGGTATTAGAAATTAAGAGTTAGACACTTTGTGGATCAAAGAATGGGAGGTGGGGGTTGGAATATAGTAGAGACAGTAGATGATAGTGGATATCAAGATGCAGGGGAAGGGGGATAGTGTAGGTAACCTAAATCAGTTCACACAGAAATGAGGCAGTGGAGGATGGGAAAACCCAGCAAATGTGAGGTGTTCCCTGTAGCACCTATTGTGTACTTGAATTAAAATAAAATAAGTGGAAAATGAGGGACAAGAGGGAAAGAGAAAACCGAAAAAAAAAACTAATTATAATAAAGAAAAAAAGAAAGACAAGAAGAAAGGAAGAAAGAAAAAGAGGATAAGCAAACGGTGGGGAACAGATAGGGGGAAGAGTGATACAGGTATACACGTGTCACATTTGCAACACTATCTAAAACAACAACCAAAAAAACCCCTAAATAACTGTATATATTTAAAAAAAGGACTTTGGGGGACACGCTAGGAGAAAAGACTAGGGGATAATGCAATATTAGCAATCAGGGCGTCAAAAAGAGTAAAAAATAAGATAAAGTGAAAATAAAAACAAAACAATATGAACCAATATAGATAAAACACAAACGTTAAGGTCCAAAGCACTCAAGGATCCCAGGTAGACCCCAGAGCGTGATGGATTCAGGGGTGGAAAGTCTGAGACACTGAAGACTCAAGAGGTGTGAGTCTGGGGTGTGGACCGCCAGAGTCCAGGGGACCCAGACCTGGGAACCTCAAATCTGGTCCACGGAAAGCTTAGGAGCCCCGCAGTGCAACACAGCCCTCAGGGATCCCTGTAGCTGGGTGCCAGCCCCGTGGGGGAAGCCAGATCCCCGAATTCTAAATTGAATGTCTAATCCCTGAAATTCACCTACTCCTCAGGGTATCAGCCTTTGGACAGCTCCCTCCCTGTGCTCCCTCGCAACGGCCACTTGAGGGCGCCTCTACACCACGGCCCGTTCAATGACCCAGATCCCAAGCCCCACCGGGTGGGGTGGGCTTCAGCTGGAAACGCGGAAAACAGACTCTAAGATCCGAAATCCCAAACTTCGCAAAATATTCCCCAATCAGCTTCCAGACGTGTCCTCCTCCCTCACTGCACCCTACAACAGTCTCCCAATTGTGTCCCCTTATTGCTCAAAATCCAATTCCGTTGCAGATCGGCAGCCGGACCTGTGGGGATGGGGCTCCAGGCGGAAGCGCTTTCCCCCCTGTCCGGCGACTAAAACGTCCCCCGCTTCACAAGAAAACACCGTCTGTCTCCCCAAATCAATCCGCCAAGGAGTCTTGTCCCAACAATCCCCCACCAGCCAGCACAGTATCCGCGAATTTCTCAGCACCGCAAAGCCTCCAGATAAAGGAAAAAAAAACAAAAACCCTGGCCACCGCGGCTCCGGAGCTGCAAGAGCGCCCCCTACCGCGGCTCCGCCCACCCAAGGAGGGAACTTCCCGCGCCCAGCTGGGATCTCCGTTTATATATTATAGATGTATCCTCTCTGTTACCTTCCCACTGAATTGACGTCCAGACACCTTCCAACCAGCAAAAATCCCCGAAACAGCGCGGTCCTAAAGAGCCTTCAACGCTGCCCAGCCGCCCCCTGCAGAGACACTACCAGGCAAGCTCACGCAGCCACCATCTTGCCAGCCTCCCTGATTACATGTATTTAACACCTTTTTCCCCCTCCCCTCTCGCCCACAACGACAATCAATCTTCATTACTTGAGGGACCATATTCAGAGATACTTGCAACAATGTTGAGGGCTTGACATACTTGACTGCCCTAACCCATTGGGAGCCACTAATTCTCTCAAGAGATACAATTCCCTCTGTTTGAGAACATCAGTCCTCCCCAGGATGTGGGTATACCTTCATTCTTATTGTATGGGCCTCCACCCAATGATACAATCCACTATGACAAAATGAGCACTCACACACTCCACAGAAGTTTTCTCTGTGTCAGATGCGCCCCCCCCCCCAAGCATCCCAAACAGGCAATCTTTCATATTACATTCTCTAAAGAGTTTTCCCTGCACCACAATTTCAACCACATACCTGACAATCTCCCATGATCAAATGTTTCCCTCTCCCTCTCCCCAATTTCTTGGGCAATCTGACCCATCCTCCCATCCCTAACGCCCCTCAAGCCCACACAGCCCCACCCAAAGTTATCCCTATGCCCCCATTTTATCCCTTCCCTGTACAAATATTTCCCTCCAGCTTATCATAGATTTCACCCAAGTAGCTGTCAGCTCACAACCTTCCTCTACCCTCCAACTACCTTTAAGTTTATCATCCAGTGTCTAGCTCTCTGAGACAGCTTGGTTAACTTATTTCATATCATTAAGGTCATGTAGTATTTGTCCTTCAATGCCTGGGTTGCTTCACTCAACATAAGGTTCTCAAGATTCATCTTTGGTATCACATGTGTTTGTACTGTATTTGTTCTTATAGCTGAGTAGTATTCCATTGTATGTATATACCATATTTTATTTATCCATTCATCTGTTAATAGACATTTGGGTTGATTCCAACTTTTGGCAATAGTGAATAGTGCTGCTATGAACATTGGTGTGCATATATCAGTTTGTGTCCTTGTTTTCAGATCTTCTGGGTATATACTCAGCAGTGGAATTGCTGGGTCATATGGCAAACCTATAGCTATTTTTTGAGAAACTGCCAAACTGTCCTCCAGAATGGCTGGGTCCTTCTGCATTCCCACCAGCAGTGGATGAGTGTTCCCATTCCTCCACATCCTCTCCAACAATTGTAGTTTTCTGATTTTTTGATAGCTGCCAGTCTTATGGGTGTAAGATGGTATCTCATTGTTGTTTTGATTTGCATTTCCCTAATAACTAGGGTTTTGAGCATTTTTTCATGTGTTTTTTAGACATTTGTATACCTTCTTTGGAGAAGTGTCTGTTCAAATCTTTTTCCCATTTTTTAAATGGGCTGTTTGTTTTTATTTTCAAGATATAGGAGTTCTTTATATATGCAAGATATAAGTCTCCTATCAGATATATGGTTACCAAATATTTTCTCCCATTGTGTAGGCTCTCTTTCCACTTTCCTGACAAACTCCTTTGAGGTGCCGAAGGCTTTAATTTTGAGTTGCTGAAGGCTTTAATTTTGAGGCAGTCCCATTTATGGTCTTTATGGTCTTGGCTCTTCTATTTACGTCTTTGACCCATCTTGAGATGATTTTTGTATAAAGTGTGAGTTGATAATCCTCTTTCATTCTTTTACATATGGATATCCAGTTCTCCAGTCACCATTTGTTGAAGTGGCCATTCTCTCCCAGTTGAGAGGGTTTGGTGGCCTTGTCAAATACCATATGGCTCTCTATATAAGGATCTCTATCAGAACTCTCAGTTCGGTTCCATTGGTCAATGTGTCTATCCTTGTGCCAATACCATGCCATTTTTACTACGTAGCTTTGTAGTATGTTTTGAAGTCAGGTAGTGTGATTCCTTCCATTTCATTTTTCTTTTTCAATATGTCTTTGACTATATGGGGCTTCTTTCCTTTCCAAATAAATTCCATAGTCTCTCTAGTCCATTAAAGAATGATGTATTGATTTTTATTGGGATTGCATTGAATCGGTAGATAAATTTTGGTAGGATAGGCATCTTAATAATATTTAGGCTTCCTATCCATAAACAGGGAATATTCTTCCATTTATTTAGGTCTGCTTTGATTTTCTTGAACAGAGTTGGGTAGTTCTCTGTGTATAAGTCTTTCACTTTTTAGTTAAATTTATTCCTAGGTATTTGACATTTTTATTTACTATTGTGAATGGTATTTGATTCCTAATTTCCTCTTCAGATTGCTCATTATTGGTGTACAGAAATGCTTCTGATTTTTGTGCATTTATCTTGTAACCTGCGACTTTACTGAACTCATAAGTTCTAGAAGCTTTGTTGTAGACTTCTCAGGGTTTTCCATGTATAGAATCATATCATCTGCAAATAGTGAAATTTTGACTTCTTCCTTTCCAATTTGGATGCTTTTTATGTCTAGTTCTTGCCTCAATGCTCAAGCAAATACTTCTAAGACTATATTAAATAGGAGGGGTAATAGTGGGCATCATTGTCTTGTTCCTGATCTTAGAGGGAAAGATTTTAGGATTTCACTATTATAAATGATATTAGCTGTGGGTTTTCCATATGTTCTCTTTATCATGTTCAGAAAGTTTCCTTCTATTCTGATCTTTTGCACTGTTTTTATCAAGAAAGGGTGCTGTATTTTGCCAAATGTTTTTTCTGCATCTATAGATATGATCATGTGATTTTTTTCCCTTCATTCTGTTTATGTGGTGTATTACATTAATTGATTTTCTTATGTTGAAACATCCTTTTATACCAGGAATGAACACCACTTGGTTATAGTGTATAATTTGTTTAATGTGTTGTTGAATATGATTAGCAAATATTTTGTAAGGGATTTTCACGTATAGGTTCATTAGAGAGATTGGTCTGTAATTTTCCTTTCTTGAGGTCTCTCTGTTTGGCTTTGGTGCTAGGGTAATGTTGGCATCATAGAATGAGTTAGGCAATGTTCCTTCTGTTTCAATTTTTTGGAAGAGTTTAAGCAAGATTGGTGTTAGTTCTTTCTGGAATGTTTTGTAGAATTCACCTGTGAAGTCATGTGGCTCTGGGCTCTTTTTAGTTGGGAGGTTTTTAATGACTGCTTCTATCTCTTTACTTGTGATTGGTTTGTTGAGATCATCAACTTCTTCTTTTGTCAATGTAGGCAGTTTATATGTTTCTAGGAATTTGTCCATTTCCTCTAAATTGTCCTTTTGGTTGGAATATAGTTTTTCAAAGTATCCTCTTATGATAGTCTTTATTTCTGTCGGGTTAGTGGTGATATCCCCTTTCTCATTTCTTATTTTGTGTATTTGCATCGTCTCTCTTTTTTTCCTTGTTAATCCAGATAAGGGTTTGTCAATTTTATTGATCTCAAAGAACCAACTCTTGGTTTTGTTTATTTTTTCAAGTGCTTTCTTATTTTCTATTTCATTTAGTTCTGCTGTGATCTTTGTTATTTCTTTCTTTCTTCTTCCTTTGAGGTTAGTTTGTAGTTTTTTTAACTATTTCTTCCAAGTGTGCAGTTTGTTCTTCAACTTTAGCTCTTTCTTCTTTTTTGATGTATGAATTTATGGCTATAAATTTCCTTCTCAGTACTGTTTTTGCCGCATCCCATAAGTTTGGATGTGTTGTTATCATTTTCATTAGTTTCAAGGTAGTTATTAATTTCTTTTGAGATTTCCTCCTTGACCCACTGTTTTTTCTAAGAGTGTGTTGTTTAACTCCCAACTCTTGGTGCCAAATCTGGGTCTCTGGCCCTTGCAGATTTCCAGCTTCATTCCACTGTGGTCAGATAAATTATTTTGTATGATTTCTATCTTTCTGAATTTATTGAGACTTTTTCTGTGGCCCAGCATGTGGTCTATCTTGGAGAATGATCCATGTGCACTTGAGAAGAATGTATATCCTGCCGTATTTGGGTGTAATGTTCTGTATATATCTATTAGGTCCAGCTCCTCTAATATATTGTTCAACATCTTTGTTTCTTTATTGATTCTGTTTTGAGATGTTCTGTCCAAAGTTGATAGTGGTGTATTAAAGTCCCCCACTAGGCACCCTTATTAGAAGCATAAATGTTTATGATTGTTCTTTCTTCTTGAAAGATTATCCCTTTCACAAATATGTAGTGTCCATCTTTGTCTCTCACAATTGTTTTGCATTTAAAGTCTATTTTGTCTGATATTAATATAGCTACTCCTGCCCTTTTTTGGTTATTGTTTGCTTGTAAGATTGTTTTCCAGCCATTCACTTTCAACCTCCTTGAATCTCTGGGTCTAAGAGGTTTTTCTTGCACACAGCATATAGTTGGGTCATATTTCCTTATCCAATCTTCCAGTCTGAGTCTCTTGACAGGTAAGTTTAATCCATTGACATTCAGTGTTATTACTTTCAAGGAATTACTTATATTAGCCATATTTTCTTTAGATTTGTGTCTGTCATATTCTGTTTGATTTTCTTTTTCTGTTTTTGTCTTTTTAGTTGCTCTTACACCTCCAACTCTGTCTCTCTTGTTTTTTTCTTTCTTCCTGCAGAACTCCCTTTAGTATTTCTTGAAGGGCAGGATTCTTCTTGGCATACTCTCTTAGTTTCTGTTTATCTGTGAATATTATGAAGTCTCCATCATTTTTGAATGCTAACTTTGCTGGATAGAGTATTCTTGGTTGGAAATATTTTTCTTTTAGTACCTTGACTATGTCATACCACTGCCTTCTTGCCTCCAGGGTCTCAGATGAGAAATCAGCACTTAATCTTATGGAGCCTCCTTTGTATGTGATGGTTCTCTTTTCTCTTGCTGCTTTTAGTATTTTCTCTTTGTTTTGAGGATTGGATAACTTGACAAGTATATGTCTTGGGGTAGACTTGTTGGGATTTATGCTGTTTGGGGTGTGTTGTGCTTCCTGGACATGTACATCCATCTCCCTCAATAGGTTTGGGAAGTTTTCAGCCATTATTTCCTCCAACACCCCTTCTGTCCCCTTTCCCTTCTCTTATCCTTCTGGATGCCTGTAATACATATGTTTGCATGTTTTGCATTGTCATTCAGGTCCCTAAGTCCCTGCTGGATTTTTTCTATCTTTTTATTGACCAGTTCTATTATCTGTTTGATTTCAGATGTACTGTCTTCCACATAACTTAATCTCTCCTCTGCCTCTTCGAGTCTGCTATTATTTGCTGAGAGTGTATTTTTTATTTCTTGAATTGTGCTGTTCATCATCATCATATCTGTTATCTTTTTGTGTATGATTGCAGTTTCTTCTGTATTCTCTCCAATTGTTTTCTTCATATTCATAGTCTCTTCCTTCACCTCATCAAATTGGTCCCTAATATATGTTTTGATATCTTTAATTACTTGTTCGATGTTCTGTTCTTCTTCCTGGTTTTAGTTTGTTCATTGGATTGGGGCATGTTTTCCTGATTATTGGTTTGTTTTGTAGTTTTTTGTTGCTGTCTGGTCATCATTTTATCTTGACGGGTTTAGTCAGTTGCTTAGCTTCTTTGTCTAGTTTGGAGTTTAATTAGTTTTTGTTTTTCCATGCGTGTTAAGTCTTCTCTTTGTCACTTTGTTCTTCTTATTCTATTTCCTTGTTGTTGGCTAAGTTCACTTGAAGGAAAATATTAGGGCCAGAGAAAGCAAAAGGAGTAAGAAAAAAAAATGAATAATAGTAGTATTGATAGTAAATATTAACAGAGGAACCATGTGAGATATCGGAGAATGGATATTAGATTCATATAAGGTATAGAGTTATAACAGTAAGAAAAGTAGAGCACATATAATGAGACAGTAATCTGAATATGGGGAGGAATATAGTGTGAATTAAAAGGCCTGTGTGTTCAGGAGAGAGGGAAAGAAAAAAGAAAGGACAATAATATAAAGAGTGAATATAAGGCAAAAAACAGAACAAAGGTATTAGTAATAAAAAGTAAAAAAATTAGGGGGGCAAAAAAGAGAGATGTAATGTAAGAGAAACAATCAATGATCGAGGATAGAAAGATGTAGAGGAAAGGGAATAGTGTTGGTGGCCAAAATCAATACACACAGAAAAGAATAAATGGAGGATGAGGAAGTAGAGCAAATGTGAATCTCTCCCTGCAGCACCTAATGTAAAAAGAATAAGAAAGCAGAGAAAGAAAGAAAGGGGGAAAAAAGGGACAAAAGGGAGTGGGGAAGTAAGCAGGAAAAAGAGAAGAAAAAAAGAAAAAAGGGTCTTGGGGGGGATAAATAGGAAGGAAAAACAAGGAAAAACCAACCAAATACTAGGGAAAGTTTCAAGCAAGGAATCCTGTTTGCAGTTAAATAAAACGCTTAGGAATCTGACGTTCCCCCTTTTCTCTCTTCCTCACTTCCCTCTCTCCCAGGCAGCAGGAAAGCTGCCTGAGATGTCCAGTAGGAGATTCAAGTGGGTCCTTGTTGAATCAGCTCTGCACAGAAAACAATGACTCTTAATTTCCAGAGAGAGAAAGCACCCACACCTCACCAGGAACCCCAAGTATGCTATTGGAGGCTTGGAAAGCACCTCCTATAGGCCCTCTCCTTTAGGTGTGCTATGAGAGGGCTTACTGATTTTCTGACTCCACCTTTTCCCAGGCCAAGTTTCCTATCCCAGGGTATTTAGGTGAATCAGGCTTTCTCAGCAGATTCGCCACTCCTCTCTTTCCAGACTCTCTCCAAGCCAGCCGGTATGCTCCTCCAAGTGCAAAAAAAGAAAAAAGAAAAGAAAAAAAGAGGGGAAACACCAGAAAATTGAACCCACACTAGCCAGGCCCCCCACCAAATCCCTCCCACCCACGGAGTCAGTCCAAAACTGGAGGGCTAAGGCAATCCCGGACCACTGGGACCGCTGGACTTGGGAAAGGGAAGTCCAGGACTCTGCAGACCCAGGGCACATAGGTCCGTGGAACACGGGCTGTGGGGGCTCAGGGGATACGCACCTGGGGACCATGCATCCGGGGACCATGGGGCCCAGGAACGTCACCGCACAACTGACAGATCTCAGGAAACACGGCGGCTGCCAGCCCCAGGCGGAAGCTAGTTTTTTGTTTTCATTTTCCTTTTGTTTTTCCTACTGCTAAGCAATTTAATATTTATTTTTAAAATAAAGTTTAACAAACAGAAAAACATTTAGTAATTATTTTCAAAAGACTATGATTTATTTACTGCAAAAGATCTCTTATAGTACTATACGTGTCTTAGAGTATTTAAGAAGAATGTTCTTTGCCGCCTTCTAGAGCAAATGTCTCTTTTCAGTTCATCTCATGATGTTTTCTTTAAAATTTTTTATTTATTTCTCTCCCCTCCCCACCCCCAGTTGTCTGCTCTCTGTGTCCATTTGCTGTGTGTTCTTCTGTGTTCGCTCTTATTCTTGTCAGGAGCACTGGCAGGAATCTGTGTTTCTTTTTTTTTTGCATCATCTTCTTGTGTCAGCTCTCCGTGTGTGTGGTGCCACTCCTGGGCAGGCTGCACTTTCTTTCGCGCTGGGCGGCTCTCCTTACGGGGCGCACTCCCTGCGCGTGGGGCTCCCCTACGCGGGGGACACCCCTGCATGTCATGGCACTCCTTGTGCGCATCAGCACTGCACAAGGGCCAGCTCCACACAGGTCAGGAGGCCCTGGGTTTGAACCCTGGATCCCCCATGTGGTAGGTGGATGCTCTATCCACTGAGCCAAATCCACTACTTCATGATGTTTTTGAGAGCTCTTTCAGCAGACAAGCAACATATTTTAAAACTGTGTTATGACTTCAATTATTTTCAAAAGAGTAAACAATAGATTATCAGAAATAGTTGGATTTTTCACAGAGACTTTGGTTGCAATAACTACATTTGGATTGTTAATTGTTGCCTATTGCTGCATAATAAATCTCTACAAAACTAGTGGCTTAAAACAAACAAAAAATATGTATTATGTCACAGTTTCTGGAATTCAGGAGACTGGTAATGACTTAGCTGTGTGGTTCTCACTGAGGGTCTCTCATGAGATTGCAGTCAAGATGTTGGCTGAAGCTGAAATCATCTGAGAACTTGACTGGGGCTGAAGAATCTGTCCAAGTTCACTCATATGTCAGTTGGCAGGAGGCCTCGGTTTCTAAGCATGTGAGCCTCTCCAGGGATTGCTCACAGTATGGCAGGTGCCTTCCCCTGGGTGAGTAATATTAGGTAGAGCAAGCAAGCAGGAAACTATGGTGCCTTTATGTCCTAGAGCCTCTAAAAGCACACAAGGTTACTTTCATTTTATTTAGTTGATCATAGATCAACCCTGAAGCATTGAGGGAGGGCTATACAAGAGTCTGGATACTAGGAGGTGAGACCCCTGGAGTCCATCTGAGAGGCCAGTGACCACAGAGAGTATATGTGTCAGGGCTTGATCAGACAAGCAGAACCAGTAGTAGTGATATAGAAGAAGAGACTTTTGGGATACTTGCACAACTATGGAAGCTGGTTAAAGGAGTCTGGGTAAATCTCCTTTGCACCTGAAGTTACCAGGGTCAACAAATAAGAAAGATGGACAGAAAGTGGGGGAGAACAAAGACAAACTGGAGCTCACAAGGAAAAGCTAAAAGTCATGAGGGCAACTTGAAACCTAAGAAGATAAACTAGAAGAAGAAAAGACCAACTAGAATGTGCATCCATCTCTCATCACTTCCATTTCCAATGATGTGGGTGGCTGCAGGATCAGCTGGGAGCCCTTCAACATGGACCTGCCTCTCTGGCCAAGGATTCTGTGAAGATGAAGGCTGTAACAGTATAAAAAGTTGCAGGCCTGGCTGCCAGCCCACAGCAACATGGTGAGTCAGCACGTCAGTGACAACCCGTATAAGCTGCCAGAGGTCCTGCCTTTTATCATCCTTCAGAAGATAACAACATTTGTGCATTTATTTCCACCTTCTAAACAGCATGCAAATTTTCACTGTGGCCATCATCAGCCTGGAAATATATAGGGAAGGGAATTCACAGAACATAGTTCCAGTTTAGCTAAGTTGATGCTACAGATAGGAAAAAAAAGAAAAGAGAGTATAACTCTGTTATAGCTGTTCCTCCTGATCATATTTTTAAAAGAAGAGCTTTTTTGACAAATGTTTGAGAAAATATGTCAGTATGATGTGGGTCAAAGTGTAAGGCCTTTGTTATGTGCTTCCTTTCCCTGGTGGTAGCAGTTAAGAGGAAGATTTTAAGTCGATATTACAGGAGTGGGTGGAACTATTGGGAAGCAAGCCGACCAAGAAGAGAGGAAAGTAGAACTGAGCATGCTCAGAGGAGCAGCTAAAGTTATGAACCTATCTGGTTGGAAATTACTGGTCTAGGGCAGCTGGTTCTCCATCATAGACTTAGAGATTTGTAAATGTGTGGAGGAGAAAGTTGCTGAATTACACGTAGTGTGTGTCAGGAATTGTACACAATCACAAGCCTAGCTTAGGTACACTGACAGGAAAGTAAAACCAATTGAGCAGGAAACGTGGGGTCAGTGTGCGTTGTGATACAAGGATTCTGGCAAGGCCTCGCTGACTTTGTGATTTTGTCCAGGCCATAAAATAACATGCTGCCTTATGAAATTGTATCGCTTACAAGTGTCTTATGATATCTTCTGATCATCACAACAGATCTCCCTAGTTGTCAGGTCAGGCATTATGATCCTCTGCATTTTATGGATATTAGTTAAGTGTGAAAGAGTTTAACCTAAGTACTCAAGCTCCCAAAGATTGTGAGGCTAGCAATGGCCAGAAATGTGCATTAAATAAGGTTTTCTGAGGCCAGCGTATCCTTCCCTTGAGGGTACTGATGTCCATTTTATCAAGTAAGAGGAGGCTCACAGGACATCCATGCTGAGTTTGCAGCAACTCTTGCCACACACCATGAAAAGAATTAAAAGCTCACATTTCTTTTCATGTTTAATTTGACTACCACAGGAAGAAGCCAATTACCAAGTACACCCTCACGGTTTTTTTTTAATTTTGTGAGTCTTTTCCTGATGGTTATTATTGCACCTTGATAGAACAGTAAAGAAAATACTTCCCTAACACATCCAACTCTTCCACTTTTCAAACTTTACACCCAGTCCTTGTCACTATGAATTCATAACTCAATGTGCCATAGCATTAATAACATTTCATATCCTCCTTCTATTTCTTAGTGTGTTATAGAATAGTCTCTGAATTTTCATATCGTCTCTCTTAGGTCCTTTTTTGGTTGCCAGTATTCCGTCAAGTACTCACCCTCACTCATCAACCTATTCCTCATTCTCTGATAGGTAGTCACAGCCAAAAGTGATAATATTATTCTTTGTTATGGGTTACTTAAATTTTAAATATACTCAAAGTAGAACCCAAACACTATGACTGAATTGGTTTGGAAGCATTTTTCAAATGTTCATTACCATGCCTTAATTTCCCCATGTGTAATGAGATTAAGTAAATGTTTACTAAAGGTATCCCCCCCTTTTGTTAAATTTTTTTAAAAAGCCCCATAGTTAGCTATGTTCACAACCAGGCTTTTTTTTACTTCCCCCTCCCCCTTATGGCTTTTTGCATGCTTTCTGCTGTCTGTGTCCATTTGCTGTGCGTTCTTCCGTGTCTGTATTTATTTATTTATTTACCGCCCCCCCCCCACCTTGTGGCTTGCTCGTTGTCTATTCTCTGTGTCCATTCGCTGCACTCCTCTGTGTTTTTTTGCCTGTCTCTCTTTTTGTTGCCGTCACCTTGCTGAGTTAGCTCTCTGCAGCACTGGCAGGCCAGGCCAGCCTGCCTTCCCAAGCAGGCGCTGGGACGCAAACCCAGGGCCTCCCACATGGTAGACGGGAGCCCAACTAGTTGAGCCACAGCTGCTTCCCTATCCCCTTATTTTTCTTTTTATGTTGAAAACGCTCATTGACTAGCAAAATCTCAAGTCACTACCCCTAATGTCAACACTGACATCATGCCCTACCGAAGTCTTCAGTTCTTCAAGTACTGCAAGTGCAATTTTTTTCCTTCTCCATTGCTGGGATTAATAGCTGCTGAGAAGAGTATGTGCAGATCATGTAATAAGGTCTACAACCACATCAGCTCAGGGCACAGAAGTCAAACACAGAACCTCAAGTTTGCAAACCCTTCTTGAAGAGTGAAAATAAGCAAGTTCACTCTCAGTGTTCTCAGCTTATGGCAGATTCCATGTGTTCATGTTCAGGTTTCTCAGAATTGACTTTTTATAGGTATCACCGAGCCTTATGAGGAGCATTTGGGTGTCTGGGTGAAGGGAGAGATGGATGTCCTGGATCACTGTGCAACCAATAGTAGTCTAGGGATGGGCTGGAATAGAAGCAAGTCCAGGGCAATAGTATCATCTGTCTTTCTTGTCTTGAGTTCCTTCTTCAAAGTGACAAACGTTAGCATGCTAATCACAATTTTCATTTTATGAAATATCACACCTGCCTGGGTGGCATGGCAACAAAGAGAGACTCCACTTGTCACCATAAACCACCTTTTCCTAAGCAAGAATTTTGTGTAAAGTTATCTGTTAGCATGCACTTTTATAATAAAAGCACTTTCAAAGAGGTTCATTTCCCTTGTAGTTTTTTTGATGAAGGTCTTCATCTAATTTCTCATCTAGGAATCCAATAGTATCAGGAGTCTCACAAAATGTCTTTACTGTAAATGCATCTGCTACAGAAGAAGGAAGCTTCATTGTCCTCGCAGATTGTTTTTGTAGGCTCTCAAAAATTGCTGGTGCCTCTTGTGCTCCATTACTAAAATAATAGATGACAAATATCTCATTTTAATTTGCATTTCTTGAATGGTTTTTCATAGACTATATGCTCCCAGCAGGTAGGAACTTTTGTTGGTTTTCTTCAGTACTGTAATCCTAGCACCTTAAACAGTTCCTTGCATGTGGTAGGCAATAGTACTCTGGGTTGACTGGGCTCAGCTGGGCAGTTCCTCTGTGCCACATGATGTTCATCTGTGTCACTCATGCAGCTGCATTCAGCTGGATGCTTAGCTGGAATGGCTGGGGTATGGCAGGGCCTCTTCTCCCTTCAGCTGTCTAAGTAAAATTCTCAAATGGTGCCTCATGCCACCAAGAGACCCCAACCTAAAAGCCCAAACTACAGAATCATTTCATAAAGCCATTGAGCATTTTCCAAATGGGTTTTATAGAATCATTGATTAAATTGAGAAAATGGTATTGGGTTATTATTGTATTATATGATTATTGTATCATATAAAATATGATAATTCAAAGAAAACAAATACACTAATGACCTGTGGTATTTTTCCATAAGACAAATAGGAACTGCCATCAGTGATTGCTATTAAAAATAAAATATTGCAACATTTCACTTAAAGTACCTCAGTTTTGAAAGACATATACTAGATATGTAATTCAGAGCTTGCTTTGAATTAATTGGGATAACATATTAACATTAAAAACATTTCATCATAATGTATTTTTCAAGTTTGTTTTCAAAGTATTATTTTTCAGAAGCCATTAGCATATGAGTGCTAACAATGAAAGAGTGTCTTACGAATATCTTTCTCTTCAATATAGTATTTTACTAAATATATATTTCCCTTTAGAACCTCTCAACTGCAGAAGTAAAACAAAACATTGATTCTAAATTACAACAATTTTAGGACAAACCACTGTCTGTAACTACAGAATAATTGGAATATAACTCCTTTACAGAGGGACACAAAACCAACATTAGTAGCTACAGCACTGGTGAAATTGTGTTTTAGGGCACTGAGAAAAAGGCAGGAAATTGCAATGATTGCTATTTCTCTCTTTACAAAATCACAGCAATCAGTCAACAAAACAGATCAAAATATTGCAAGGCCTGGTTTCATTGACTTTTCTCCACATCTTGATTTCACATTTTTAATATGTGGGTTTTTGTTTGTTTGGTTTTTTTTTTTTTTAGAAAATTATTCTCTTAACATTGGCAATCAATTTAGCCTGCGTTTAGATTTGGCTAGCTCCATTTCCCACACCATTACCATGGTCTAGGAATCAATATTTCTGGCTTGACTTCAGGTTGCATCTTTAAAAATAATACTTTTCTGTTTTGCAATCTATAGTCAGCTTAGTGCATCTTTTATTAGACCAACCACTACCTTTGAAGAAATATTATTTTTAAAACTACAATTGGGTTCTTGAAATTATAAATTCCTTAAAACTATGAAAATATTTGAATTTTAATCTATCAAGATGTTGCTATAACGCTTCAATTAAGTAAGTTATTACAATGTGCACCATATATAAATTTCAAAAATCTTTTGGAAGCATATTTCAGCAAATATTTATTAGATTTCTGCTTATCTAGAATGCTGAATAATTACTGTCATATTTTGTTATATTTAAAAGGATAAACACCCATTCAAATTGAGAAATTGAGGGAGGTTACCTGTTTAAGATGCTTAAAGGGGATAATCTGATGCAGGACAGGCTTCTAGGGAGTGTGTGAGTGTTCAGTTTGTCATGGTGGGTTATATCATTGGATAGAGACCCATATAATGAGAGTGAAGGTATACCCACATCCTGGGGAGGACTGATGCCATCAAATGGAGGGAACTGTATCTCTCGAGAGAAATGGTGGCTCCCAGGGCATTAGGGCAGTCGAGCATGTCAAGCCCTCAACACTGCTCCAAGTATCTCTGAACATGGCCCTTCAAGCAATGAAGCTTGACTGTCACTGTGGGCCCTAAGGGGAGGGGGAAAGAGGTGTTGAATAGATGGAACCAGTGTAACTGTGAGGGCAATAGAAGTGTTCCACAAGAGTACGCAAGGATGGATATAAGACACATTAAATTACACCAAAAATGTATAGGGAAGGTGTTTTAAAGTAAAATGAACTTCGGATAGTAGTATATGTTTTCTTTTGTAGAACTATTGAAACAATTACTTTGAGTCAGTATTAAAGCTTCAAATAATCCAAATACTTCCTGGTATACCATCAGTTGTAGTCCTAATTAAATAAAAGACTGATCCACTTCACCCACTATTTGGTAAGCATTTTTACAATATATAATAACCACTGTTGATGTGTGGATTGGACACATGCATACATTTTTTGGTGGGAATATCAACTGAGGCAATTTGCAGAGAGAGAAGAAGGTGGTTTAACAATACCTAGAAAGGAATAGCATGAACACAAATTAAATTCAACTATTTTACTTCTAGAAATCTAACCTTCAGAGATAATAATTCAAGTAAATGCAATTAAATGCAGGGCTATTTTTTTAATTTAGCAATTTTATGTAGTAAAAATATGAAATCAAGTAAATTATCCATCAAAATAAAAATGGTCAAATTATGAAAAATTCACACAGTGGAATACTCTATAGCCATTTAAAGGATTGAGGTATACATCTATAAGTTCTGATCTGGAAAGATACAATATATTAATGGAAAAAAGGCAAGTTGAAGAAAATACGTATTGCATAATCTGGTTTTAATTTTACTTTTATATCCTGTGTATATATATGTGTATATATATGTGCATATTAGTACATGTATATGTAAATATAGAAAACAAAACCTATTACTACACAATAAAATTTAATATTGACCATCTATTTGAAGGAGTAGAACAGGGCATTTTTTATTTCTAACTTCAATTAGTTAAAATATATACCATGGGAGTTAATAATTAGAATATAGGTCACAGGGTAGAGAATGGAAAGCTGAGGATTAATCTGTGCAGAATTGGCAAAAGGCTGTTTGTAAATCTTTGAAAATGAATAGAAATGGTGAAAGCATATCATGGTGTTTGTAACTAGCAGGGCTATTTATTATATGGGTAAGACAGTGGGTGGAAGGGAAAGTCTAAAGTCATGTATATTACTAGAAGGAAAGCTAAAAAACTGTAACATGGGATTGTATAAGATAGTAAAACCTCATGTAAAACATGAATATGGATGATATTGCATATATAAAACAGTTTTTACAAAATATATTTACAAATATACTGGATAGAAGGAAAAGAATAGCAGCTATGTAAGCAGGGGAAGCATAGATTGACAGGTGATGAGTTTTGTTTGTTTTTTGTTTCTTATTATTATTGGAATAATGAAAGGGCTCTAAGAATGACTGAAGTGATGAATGCACAAATATGTGATTACACCGAATACCATCGATTTTACACTTTGGATGGATTTATAATTTATTAATCTGTATCAATAAAATTGACTTGCTAAAAAATATGCCATGGAATTCTTGGTTATTTTAACTCATATTTTTCAAATAGTGGAAAAAGAATATTGGCATTTGTGAAGAAGACTTTAAGATACAGCTATACTATACAAAAACAAGCAGCAGAATAAAAATATGAATTATAGTTTTAAAGTGAAAAAATCTTGGAACCAAAATGAAACAGGCATTACTGAATAGAGTTTTCATTTATCTGCAGCAGATAAGTGTTGTACCACATATGAGTGTTGTACCATATAAGAGTCAAAGGAGCACACTGATCCTGACCCTTGTCCATTCCAGCTCTCCTTCTGACTGATCATTCCAATATTTCTTTAAATAGTAAGTTGCCGTGGTTTAAATATTCTTCCCATTGAGAGACAGGGGAAGCCCTGTAACTACTTTGATCAGTAGAATGCAGAGGATTGGATATTATCTGACTTCCAACACTAGGTCATTAAGAAACCAGCCACCATGTAAAATGTCTGACTGCCTTGAGACCGCCATGCCAGAGAGGTCACTTTAGGTGCTCCAGTCAACCACCCCAGCTAAGCTCCCAGCTGACCAACAACATCAACCACCAACCCTGGGCATTAGCCATTTTGGATACCCAGGTGAGCCTTCAGGTGACAGTAGCCCCAGCTGACATATCATGGCAACCACATGAATGTCCCCAAAGAAAAACCACTCAGGGAGCACTTCCAGAATTCCTGACCCACAAATTCATGAGCAAAATAAAAGTTGTTTGAAGCCATTTGTTACACAGCAATAAATAACTGGAGCATGGACTCATTTAAAAGTCCAAGAAAAGTAAATGCTGGGTAGAGATTTGGGACCTGTCTCTTTAAGATCAATTGGAATGAAAATCCTAATCTTTCCCAGTTTCTTAATTTTCACTATTTGTGTGGAAGAAGAGTTTGTATAGTCCAATCAAGTTTTATAAAAGATGGTTTACTTCAACAGGATTCTTTGGCCAATATTCTACATGAGGAGTAGATGGGCTTAGGCAAAGTTACTTCAATATTCACCTTTATTTTAGACTTTACTAACCCATGAAGAAATCTATTAGAGACTGAATATGATCATGTTTTATTGTTCTTTACTTGGCCTTTCACTTTCTGTAAGGATTATATGGAAGCAGTTCAATATTGCCCCTAGCTGCTTATGTTTACATACATTTCTGAAAAAGCCAAAGCAATTGAGAAGTATTCTATTGTCAGGTCTGGTAATAAATATTAGTGGAACAAAACAGTAGTGTATTCTGCCTCCTTTGCTTCTTTTTCACATGTATGTTACTGACTGAAAACCATGTCTGAATGTGCTAGTTGTATTTCCTGCCCATTGAGGTAAATACCAAACCAGGTATTTTCCTATAGAATAATGCCATGGTTTCATTGCTCTGCCTGCTATATAATTATCATCAGAAAGAATGACTTACATTGAACTATTTTAAAAAATAACATTTTTGACACATATTTTTTAACATTATCTATATCTAGCAACGTTCTACAGCAGGTCAGATCACTTTATTTAGGAGTATAATTTGTAAGAAGTTTATCTTCAAAGATTCACTAGATATTACAATTCTTAATTAGGTAGGCGGTTGATGGATATTTTCATATTTTATAGTCATAGCAGTTGATTGGTCACATCTGCATTATATGTTTCCAGACGAAAATTATTGTGACTATGTTTTATGCCAAAGAATGTATTTGGTATCCTAAATACTCATTTGTCTCTGTGTTGTGGCAAGGAAAATATTGATCATGACTGGCTGCAGTTGATTACTTTGTCAAATTTGTATGCATGGGTGGAGCTGCCATACATACAGACAGGTTTTCCATTTAGGTTCCTCAATTTTTGTATAAGGTGTCACACTTAGGTTTAACTCATCTCTGAAGCATACAGATTTATTCCTATTCAGCTACAAAGAATATTATCATGCTGAGTTCTTGCCAGAGGAACTTACATATCTTTATTAGCCATATCTTATTAAAAGCACAAATGAAACAATTAGATTTATGAAAGATTGACAGTTGTGCAGATCATTTATTTCTTTAGTTCTAAAGCCTCTAAAGCTTCTATGCCCAATACAGTAGCCACTAGTCACATATGGCTATTGAGCGCTTGAAATGTAACCAGTCTGAATTGAGATGTATTGATATGGCAAATACCCACTGGATTTCAGAGACAGCACAAAAATGCAAAATATCACATTAATAATATTTATGTTGGGAAATGGATGTGACTCAAGCAATTAGGCTCCCATCTACCATATGGAGGGTCCCAGGTTCAATTCCTGGGGCCTCCTGGTGAAGGGTGGGCTGGCCTGCACGGCACAGAGAGCTCATGCAACAAGGTAACACAAGAAGGGGAGACATAAAGGAGAGACAGTGGGAGACACGACAGGCCAGGGAGCTGAGGTGGCTCAGGCTACTGAGTGCCTCTCTCCCACGTTGGTGAGTCCTGGGGTCAGTTCCAGGTGCCTCCTAAAGAGAAGATGAGAAGACAAGCAGACACAGAAGAACACACAGCGAATGGACACAGAGAGCAGACAGCGAGCACAAGTGGTGGTGGGGGGAAATCAAGAAATAAATCTTTAAAAATTATGTTGATGCTAACTACATGATGGAATGATAATTTTTAGGATAGGTTAAATAAAATATATTAGTAATTAAATTTCACATGTTGCTCCTCCTTGTGACTTGCATTAGGTATCTGTTGTACAGCAATGCTGTACAGCATGTTTCGATTAAACATGAAAGAATTGTGTGCAGGGACCACATAGGTTTTATGCCCCAGCCAAGCATTGCTGTATTGTTCTTGGTTTTATTGGTACCACTGGCCTGCCTTAAGGGATAAATGTAAGAAATTTTCCTTAATAAAAAAACAGTATTGCATATTTTAGGGTTGTTGTTGAGGATAAGTAACCACATAACATAGGATATCCCTAGGGGTTCTGCACAAGTCAGTGTAGGCTGGGCTGGGCTGCAGTAACAGGCAACCTTCAAAATCTCAATGACTCCAGATAACAAAGACTATCCCCTTAGGCTTTTTTCCATCACAGGTTGGAGAGAAGGTGATCTGGTCACTGTAGTCACTCAAGGACTAAGGCAGATGGGGAATCCACCATCTCACATGCTGCGAACCAGAGGGAAAGGGACGTCTATAAGATTTCATGCCAACAATAAAACAGTATAGCCCAGAAGAAACTCCAGTTACCTACACAGAGCTCTCATTCATAACAACTAGTCACACTGCTCCATCCCAAGATAAGCAATCCAGGAAGTTCAGTTTCCCACATACCCAGAAGCAGAGGAGAAACATGGGAGAGCACCCAGGCAATAACTAGCACAATGACCTATCAAAGAAATTTCTCTCCTGTATCAGTACTGGAAAGAAAGAAAAAACTTAAAATTTTAAGTTGTTAGAGATATCCATTCAATTAAAACAATGAGAGTATTTTACCATACAATATTTATCTTATTACTGATCATGTTTCCTTATTTATTTTGGCTGATCTTAATTTAGGACCAAATGTGTAATTAACCTTTAATA